>NC_138178.1:28714056-28890425 GCF_964165515.1 Mesoplodon bidens
TATACATATGTATACATATGTATATACTGTCATCTGTGTGTGTGTGTGTGTGTGTCTCGATCTCTAGCTAGATCTACGTAGATGTAGAAATATATATATATATATATATATATATATATATATATATATATACACATTTAATACTCGAAGAGATAACCCCTCCAGGAGGTACTATTAAATACTCAGAAACTATCCCCACGTGCGGTAGGTACTGTTGTTCCATTTTACAGACTTGCCTTCACGTTACTAACCTCTCCAAAGCCACAGTCGTGAAGTGGAGTCACTGGGACCCAGCTTGCTGGCCTGGGGCTTGAAGCCCGTCTGCTCTCAGGGGAGGTGGCTGACATCCCTCTACGAGTAAATGTAGAAGAAGCCTGGGAATATGAGCATACTGGATGTGTCTGTACCTTCCTCTCAGTTTTGCTGTGAACCTAAAACTGCTCTAAAAAATAAAGTCTTTAAAAAAAATTAAAAAGAATCTTTAAGACAAATTTCCTCATCCCAGAAAGGAATACCAGTGAAAAAATGACTGTACCAGACCCAGATATACCTGCTATTTTGGAGATAACAGGGTATAATTTAGGCAATGAGAGTGCATCGTCGGTAATAGATGATTGGCCTGTGCGTCTCGTCTGCCAATTGTAAGTCCTTCAAGAGTGGAGACGGTGTTTTTACAAACAGGGAATGCGAATGTTGCTTAGGTGGTGAGAGAGGCTTTCAGAGGGGAGGTGGCTGCCATCGGTGTCTGGACAGGGTTCCAGGTTCAGGGAGAAGAGTCAGCCATAGGAGACCCATGCAGCCCACCTGTGCCACCCACACAGGGACTCAGAGATCAGGTGCCATGTAGCCGAAGGTGTGGGATAAGGAGTACGAGTGATGAGGTTAGAGGTCTGCTGGGGTCAAGGAATTCTCCTTCTGTTGATACTCTTTCCCGTATGAGAAACTCAAGACTTAGGTAACGTACTTGCTCTGACTGGAAGTTGTTATCTCATTTTATTCTCTGTGAAGACTTTCTGCTCTGTGTAGATATTGGATGCAGAGCATTTGGGGTCCCCTTCAAGCCTAGGACTGTATGGAGTGTGACTGAGAAATATCTGTTCTACTGAACACAGGCAACATTGCATGCACTTTGCTGCCGCACCGCAAGCTCCCAGATACAGTCGACACAAAGAGATGATTAACTTCGAGTTATGAATATCCTATAATTTCTCCATGATCATCTTTTTAAATAAAATCCAGAAGTTACATGAATCAGCTGCAAAAATAAGTGTGTGACCAGACTGTACCCAGGCCCTTGTCTAAGGAAACTGATGTCTGCTTGTGTCTGCTGCCTGGTGTTGCCAGGCTGAGTCTGCAGGCACGTGGTCCCTCTTACTGGGGACAGTGCAGGAATGTGGAGGTGCTCCCTGCCTGACTCACCAGAGGAGCTGGGGAAGGGGTTGGAAGCAGGTGTAAACTGAGGGTCTCCATCCCTTGGCTCGGCCACCGCTCTGCCCTGTGTCGTCTTAGCTCCACCACATCCCTTCTGTGTCCCAGTCACACTCCTGGCCCCATTCACCCTCCTCAGCCGGGCTCACGGTTTCTCTACTGTGACTCCTTGACCTCGAGTCTGATCTTGGGTCCGTCGCCGCCTTTCCTGCAGTGGCTGGGACCTGGGTGTGTGTGTGTGTACGTGTGTAGGGGGTGCATAGTATGAGAAACAGGGGCACCTTGAGAAAAGCGTTCTTACAAGGGGATCTGGGAGGTTGGCTGCCCCCAAAACGTCCCCAGCACATCCAGAAAGCTTTTCACTAAGGTCACCCTGGGAAAACCTCGATGGCACACATGCTGCATGCAAAAATATGCGTGACCCAATGCAAAATTGTACAGCAATACTATTTTAACTTCAAGTTGCCCTGAAAAGAAACTCTTCATTTAGGTTTCAGAGACGCTACTAGTAAAGAATTCGTTTTAACATTTCTTAAATTTAAAAATATCACAATACATATTCGTTGAAGAAAAATAAGAAAACTTTAGTAAGAAATATTTTTTTAATATTTATTGAAAACTGGGACAAAACTCTAAATAATGTTTTGTAGCTCCTTTCTTCTGCCTCTGGGGCCTGGGATGGAGTCCTCTGGGCCACAGCCCATCTGTCACTCAGGGAAACGCATCATCTTGGTTTGCGTTTGTAGCAGTTGGCAGTTCCCATCCTGCAGAGCTGCTACGAGGAGTGAATAAAGATCTGGAACTTACACTTTACCTGTTGTTTGCCTGAATTCACTTACCATGGGCCTCCTGGTCTTAATTCGAGGGTGGCGGCCCCAGTGCTGGGCAGGGTTGGCCTGGTGGTAGCCTCTTCACTCCTCACTGTTGCCCCAAGTGCTGTTTCCCTGAGTAGCTTTGTAAATCCCAAGGTGGGGAACTTCGGGGTCATGGGATGACACCCCTCACAGCCCCTGAGTCTATTGAGGAACCCTGAATGAACAGCAATCTCCCAATCTTCTGATTGCCCCCCGCCCACCCACCCGCCGTGAGGGGTCAGGTGCTGGGCGCTCACCGCCTCCCTTAGGTCTCAGAGGCCAGTGGAGACGCCCCACGGCCTCTGTGTCCCAGAGGAGATGCTGAGAGTTGGGGGAGGTTACGGCCCAGAACCCCCCACAGTGAGAAGCAGAATGGGGCATGGACGTGTGACCCGGGATATCGTTCCACGACAGCCACAAGCAGCTCGTCCCCAAAGACCCACACGGGGACGGGGCCCATGGGCAGACGGCCTCACAAGACACAGGACAGCATGTGGTCCAGGAAAAGACACACAGTGTTCACCTGCCTGCTCGGGGTCGCCCGGGGGCCCCATGGTTCCAAGATCCGTGCACACACACGGTTCCCTGGTTGTCCCCCAGCACCGACTGGCATCCCAGGACCACCCCCGGGAAATGCCTGGTCTCCCTAAGATCCCAGCACAGCGGTTTTCAGGAGCCTCCAGCACTGCCCGACCTTGGAGGATGAGACACAGCTCCTGGCGTCTGTGGGGAGGGACCCGATTCGCTCCAGGAAGGTGTGGGGAGGGTACCTCCTGCATAGTGGTGGCTCCTCTAGAAGGATACAGAGATGCCCAGTGCCCAAGTCAGGGCCTCCACTGGGCTGCACAGATGCACGTGATGGATGGGGGTGTTGGAAAGGCCCTGGTCTGGACACCAGGTGCATGGACCCTTCTGGTCCCACCTGTTACCTGGCCGCGGACACCACAGGTGGGAGGAGGTTGGGGAATGAGACCCAGACAGGCCAACGTCAGGAGCAGAACCCAAAACCAGGACAACTCCAATGCGGGCATTTACAGGTGACCGAGAGCTTGTGATGTGTGTGTCAGGAAAGAGAGAAACAGGTGTCGTAGGGCCTCTCTGATCCAGAAAGTTCTCACTGGAAGCGCTCTTGCTGTTGTTTTATTTCTCGATGGTCCAGCATCTTCAGGACCTGTATTCCCGTGGTTACCACCTGTGCACAAACGAGTCATCCGTTTCTCCCAGCCAAGGGAGTGATCAGCAGTGAGACGACAGAATCAAACCTCTGGCTTTTAATGAGCCAAGCAGCCTGGCCATTAATTTACAGCAGCTTCTGAAGCAGCCAGGGGAATATATTAGTTTTAATTTTTTTTTTAAGAAACAAAACAGCAGAATTGCTCTGCTCATAAAATCCAATCCCAGGCAAGCTGCTTCATGAGGGGTGAATTAATTAGCACTACTTATTAAGGTTTTACTGCTATTGATTCCTCCTGCTCTATCAATAATCTTAATTCACCCACAAAACCAATTCAGTTTAATAACTTGTAAAGGGAAGTTAGGAAACTGAGGTGCCTGTTAAAATATGACCACCCAGAGTTTCTCATTTGGGCTCTGTGTTGCTCTCTGTCGGTGCCGGTCCTGCGTCTCCTACACCCCAGAAAACACCCCTCACTCCCCTCTTCCTCGCCACCCTCCCTCCCCTCTTCCTCGCCACCCTCCCTCCCACCTCATGACAGGTGTGACAGGCTGAGTTGTGCCCCCACTAAATTCATATGTGGAAGCCCTGCACCCAGGACCTCAGAAGTTGACAGCATTTAGAAATGGGCCTTTAAAGAGGTGATGAAGGTAAAATGAGGTCACAGGGTGGGGCCCTTATCCCATAGGGTTGGTGTCCTTATAAGAAGAGGAGATTAAGCCACAGACATGTGAGGACACAGGGAGAAGATAGCTGTCTATACCCAAAGTAGAGAGGCCTCAAGAGGAACCAGCCCTACCCACACCTGACCTCCCACCCAAACCCTGCTGTCACCCCTGTGCCACACGCCCTCCTCTCACTCAAGACCGGGACATCTCCCTCTCCCCAGACTCACTATCCATCCCTCTTGAATTCTCTGGTCCCTGCTCACCTCCCTGGAATGTGTTTGGGGAGCACAACTGACCAACACGACTGCACGTTATTTGTCAGGCCTTGCTGGGAGTCTAGTTTCTTTGCATGGACGGTCCTGCCTCCCCGACCAGAAAGCCCGAATGTCCTCCAGGGCCCACACAAGCATCCCACTGCTTCCTTCCCATCTCCAAGTGGTGGCCTCGGCTTCATCCAAGGAAGCAGCACATGGCGGGGCTGGTGTACCTGGCGGGGCACTCGATCCTGCAGCATTTTAAGCTTGAACAAAGTTGCATTGAGTTGCCAGCCTTCTGGGCTCGTTTCTAATGAATCCTCCGACCCTCAAGGACATCATCTCCCCACTGCCCAGCTGCCCTCTGGTGGCCAGACCCTCCGTGGACAGGCCGTGTGGAGCCTGCGCCTGCACCGCAGCAAGCATCTGCAGCCAGTCCTCCTCCTGACCCCTGATCTGAGAGCTTCCTGGACCAGAGCCAAAGCCCACGCCTGGACCCACTGTCTGCTCACCATCCGGGGAGGTGGGTGGACGCAGTGGGCACTGGTCTGATCCCCCGCGAGACCACTGCCTTGGGTTCCCCAGGACCCCAGCCACCTCCATTGCAGTTAGGACTGCGTTTTGCTGAGTTTACTCTCCTTTTACATAAAGACAGAAGGAGCAGTGGGGCCCACCTCCCTGGCTGCTATGCGCTGTGGACCCACATCTGAAAGCCTCTGAGGTCATGAGGAATGCAGGAGGTCAGAGCCGGCACGTCCATCCCCGGGCATGCGGGTTCAGGGGCACTGGCCAGGGGCTGCAGCCAGGTCCCCCACAGATGGGGCCCTGACCCCTGCAGTGGCCAGAGCGGGGGCAGTGGGAGGAGGAGCTGGCCCCATCCCCGGCTCTGCGGCTTCTCCATAGACGCTCTCGTGCCCCCTGGGCGACACGTCCACACCCCCTTTAATCTTCAGCAGGAACACGTCTCACATGCCGGTGGCTGTGCTGCTCTGAACAGAATGCGCTGTTTCTCTATGTTGCATTTCCTAAACTTACAAAGAGAATATCTGAGAAATCAAACATGACAAATAAATTATAGTATTGCAAGCAAACACTCTGTAAATATTTCCATGAAATTGCGAACAAAATCTGTTGTACAGGCTTTAAAACAAAAAATAAAAGCAGATCAAAAGTTGCACTTCCGGGCTTCCCTGGTGGCGCAGTGGTTGAGAGTCTGCCTGCCGATGCAGGGGACACGGGTTCGTGCCCCGGTCTGGGAAGATCCCACATGCCACGGAGCAACTGGGCCCTTGAGCCAAAATTACTGAGCCTGCGCGTCTGGAGCCTGTGCTCCGCAACAAGAGAGGCCGCGATAGTGAGAGGCCCGCGCACCGCGATGAAGAGTAAAAAAAAAAAAAAAAAAAAAAAGTTGCACTTCCAAAAGTACACTATTTTACTGAAGTAACAGTTCATTATGCTCACCAAGCTCTGCTGGGCAAGTGCATCCTCCTCTAGGGTGGACGGGTTTCCAAAGGCGGGATCCACGGGGAAGAAATCTGGGGACATGTCTTTTCTGTTAAATGTACCTTAATTGGGGGGCACGTTTGAAGTTGTTCTTAGAAACTTGGTTTTTTCACATTATTCAGTATTTATTTACTGGAATAAAGAAATGGGGTTAATTTGAGCATATTATCTTATAAAACCAGCAGTGGCTTTACATTTTAAGGAAAAAAATGATCTTCTTAGAAAACAATTTCTGTGTCTAGAGAAGGAAGGCAAAGATGGTCAGGTTCATAGGCAATTAAATCCTTAACTGATTTGAAGATATGGCAAATGGATAGACAGGTGCTGAGGAAAACACTCATCTCCTCAGGCTTCCTCCTCTGCAGCTCCTTGGGGTGGAGTTTACAGTAAAATCAGAAACTGAAGGATAGAACGCGTGGGAGCCTGGAGGCCACTCAGTCGGCCTCATTACGTGGCACATATGTCGGGTGCAGCAGCCCTGTGCCTTCGGGGATGAAAACGACTATTGTCCCCCAAGCAGCACTCCCACAGCCCACGACCCACTCCCCACATGAGCTGCAAGGCCTGGGCTCTGCGAGGGTGCTGTAGAGGCCAGAACAAGTCATGGTCACTGTGGAGCCCGAGCGGGTCAGCCAGGAGTCCCAGCTCCCTATCTCCCTCCCTCCCTCTCCGTCTCTTTCTCTCTCTGTCTCTGTGTCTCTCTGTCTCTGTCCTTCTGTTTTTCTCTCTCCCTCTGTCTCTGTCTCTGTTTCTCTGTCTCTCTCTGTGTCTCTCTCTCTGTCTCTCCCTCTCGGTGTCTCTGTCTCTCTGTTATTCTCTCTGTCTCTGTCTCTCTGTTTTTCTCTGTTTCTGTTTTTCTCTGTCTCTCTGTGTCTTTCTCTCTCTCTGGCTCTCCCTCTCTCTGTCTCTGTCTCTGTCTCTCTCTCTCTGTCTCCCATCTTGCATGTTAAGGAGCTAATGTGTCCAAAGTTTAAGAGATGTTGGTAGAAATTATCTAGAAGCACTGGGTTGTGTCAGGTGTTTCTACAGAAGAATTCAGAAGCCCATGTCTGGGTTTTCAGGTCAGACCACCACCTTCCAGACGTACACACAAAATTGTCAGCAGGTTTCTTTTTCTAGGGAAAGGACTCACACATTTCATGTGATTGTCAAAAGGATTCTTAATCCCCAGCACTTACAGTCACTGGATTTAATGATAGTGTAGAATCCTTCACTTTGTAAAATTCTTCAATTCTCTGTGTCTGCCCTAAAGTCTAAACTAAAGAGAATTCGTACTTGAATTATATTCCTTTCACCCTGGGAGTTTTATCTTCTTTTCTGAAAGGAGTGTTTTATATTTACGTATCTTCATGTCTGGTTTTCTTATTGCTTTTGAGTCAATCATAGGCACATCATTATATGTTCATAAAAATCACTTTAGCTGCATTTTAGAATTTTTTAAAAAACAGGTTTTTTGGAAGCAATTTTAAAAAAGAACATATAGCATTAATGTAATTTAAGAATTTATCAGTTAAAATGGTTGTATATAGAATATACAAAGTGGTTATATATAGAACATGTAAAAGTAAATTGTGTATGACTTTGAGCTCTCCGTTTAGAATGCAAATTGCCTTATCTACAAAGTGGCTTTAGTTTTAACTAATGGTTAGAGCTGTGTTTCCTCCAGTTGAATCAGCCATCTGCTGTGGGATAGTAAACATCACTGAGACACATGACAATCGGTTTACCAGGGACGGATGTGCTTTTCTCTGCCCGAAGGCTGTCTCCACTATATTCCCCATTATCTGTTCTTTCTCACGGGCACAGCTACTGAGGGGAGCAGTCGGGACTTCATGGGACCTGGTCTTTAGAGCAGCAACTGAGGAAAGAAATCAGGGTCACCAAAACAAGCAAATTACACAGGCACCAGAGATGTAGACATGGCCAGTCCCTAGGGAACCAGACAACCGGTCCCCCTACACACAGGGACCAAGGGTGAGAGCTCAGTGTGAATGAAACTGACCTTACACATAAACAGTGAACATTTCCAGTGACCTACACACACGTGCACAGGGCCGTTCTTGGCTTTTACCAACTAATCTCAACCAAGAGGAGAAATAACCATCACAAAAGCATTGAGGTTCTTTAACTCCATCATTCTTGGACCAACCTGTGCAAGGAAGCTGAAATGCTGGCTTTATCCCTTAGAACAGTTGAGCAGAGATGGAGATGCAGGAGTTGGGGTCGTAGAGTCTCAGGGCTGTCACGAGAGTGAACACACCCCAGTCGTGGAGAAGCCTGTTTAAGAGGATGAGCCCTCCAAGGCCAAGACTGAAACCCTCCTTTTGTCCCAGGACAATCAGACCACCCTGCATTTTTACCAAAAGCACACACATGGTTCCTTGAGCCAAATGTCTCCCAAACGTTATTTGCACCACTTAAGAAGGACGACTGGGCAGCGAACCGTGCCTACAACGTGCACCTTTAGCTGTGTGGTTGAAGTCAACTCAGGAGTGAGAAGCAAGACAGACACAGGACGTGTGCTGAGAGGCGCTTCCTCCTGGGCCAGGGGCCAGGGTCCCATGGGGTCAGGAGTCAGAGGGACTCGGGTATATGCAGGGGGAGGAGGGAAGGTGTGCAGGTCCCAGTGGGGAGGCTGGGCCGCAGGGCAGAGGGCGGCCCGAGCGGGCGGACATCTGGGTCCTGCCCTTAAGCGAAAGCTTCGTCTCTTGTACTGACTGGGGAAGAGGGGACATTGGTGGGTCTTGTCAGGGTCCTGACCAGAGAGCAAAGCCTCCTCCAAGGATTCAAACAGGGGGCATGAGCGCAGGGAGTTGGTTCTGTGGGCGAAGAAAGGGCCGAGAAGCCACGAGAAAACTGGGCACAGCCGGAAGTCAGAGGGGCCTGAGCTGGGGACAGGGGAGCAGGTAGGGTCCCAGAGCCCGGCCACCCTGCAGCGCCCGACCCGGGTCCTATCCTGCAAGACAGAGAGAGGAAGGGAGGGCAGAGGCAGGCCCCGCTGGGCACCCAGGGAGGGGCCAGACCTGCCAGGCACACCAGGCCCCTCCCTTCTGAGCCCCCAGAGCCGTCCCCAGCCCCAACCGCGTCCCAGCCAGCGCCCCCTTCCCCTCCCTCTCTGGTCATGGGCTGCTGGCAGGCGTGACGCAGCCACCTGTGCCTTCATTTCTGTAATTTCAAAGTTCTCCTGGTCCACAGGGAAAAATGGACCTCGTCTGCAGATAAGCTGGGCAGTGGAGCTCGGCTTCCCAGGCACACGAGTGTGGGGACTGGGCGCTCACACCTCTGATCACCTCGTGCAGAGAAGGAGAAAGGAGAAACACGTGAGCTTTTCAGCCGGGCTCCAAATGCCCCCTTTCTCCCTACCCCACTACGCCTCCCTCTCAAACGTGTATATTTTTAGGCCTCTGGGTAGAAAGGACTGTGGATTCCTCCAGGAATAGCCTGTTTGAAATCAAACAGAAGGAACGGAGATGTTTCTGAGCAGTGCAGACGCCTAGAGCCCATTAGAGCATCCTTTCTTTTGATTTCCATTTTCCACACAGGAACTGCACTTCCTTTAAGGCTGAAATCACCTCTCTGATTAAAGGTGCTCTTCCTGCTTTCTGAACCCTCCCTCCTGGATCAGGCCAGAAGCTCCTGCAAGGGGCCAGTTCCTCTTGCTCCACTGACCCCTCGGGATCAGTGTTTGCATGATCCAGGGCCAGTTCTCAGAGGTGTCAGTGCCAGTGGAGTTTGAACCAAGTCCAAAATGCATGTGCCGTGCAGCTTGGGAATATGCAGCAATGAAAAGCCGCTAAAACTAAGCAATTTATGACTTACAGATGTCAAGTTATGACAGAAATCACTGCATATATTGTACCAGCAAAGTGACATTTATTTGGTAATTAATGATTAAAACAGTAATTTCCAAACGTTACCAGCCACCTGGTGTCTGGTGGCAGTTAGAGAAGCACTCGCCAGCCGGGCTGTGCTCCCTGCAATAGCGGGAGTGTCCCAACCCGGAAAGTCAGTGCTCCGGGCTGGCTGCACTGTCTCTACCCAGAACATTCCAGACAGGATGGGCACGGCCTGTGAGGCCTGTGTACAGTTTCTGCCTCAAAACTCCTGACAGATATTTGCTGAATGCGTGACTACATCAATGTATTAGTTAATGGTTCGATTCCATGGGAAGCAAAAACCAAGCAAACAGAAAATGTAGACCAGCAGCAGTACCCGCAGAGACCGTGGGGTCACTCCCGTTTCACTGCACCAGGCCTGGCTGAGGTCCCAAGCTGACATCCCAGGGAGTCTGAAAGTCTGTCCTCCTCCTTCTTTGTAGATTTAGTCATTGGTATAAGAAAGATGTCCTTTGACCCTTACCTCTGGGACCCCTGACCAAGTGCAGAGCAGACCACCCACTGCTCCCTGCACCGGCTGGGACCCCCCCCAAGCCAAGGAGGTCCGCATGGGGTGCACAGGTGACATTTGGGGTCTTCCCTCTCCCCCGCTCTCAGAGGGCGTCTGTGGATGTGCTGACGTGTCCACAGCGATGACCCCCACTGGGCCCCCACTGCTCAGAGGAGGGCAACCAGGCTGCGCACCCCCATCAGAAGTCACCCTGACTTCTCACACGGTCAGCCTGAGGGAAGCGTCCTGGTCACTTGCTCACGAGTTTCCCCAGGGTCCTAGTGATGAAGGACCACATCGAGGGCCAGGGACGAAGCCCACCGACCTTGTCCTCCCTCGGGGTGTCTGACGCCGTCTGCTCAAGCCTCCTGGCCTGAGGCCGGGGTCTGCTCCCCTGTCCACTCTCTGCTTTGCAGTGATGTTTTCACACCACGTCCACCGACCCAGGTCAGCGCTAGTTTGCTGTCTATTCGGGGCCTGATTCCCTCTAACCACCGGCAGCCCCATGATCAATTTAGCCCACTCCCCGTCTCTGCTTCTTCCAGGCCTCGTCCACCCCCGACCCAGGGGCTGAAGGAGGTTTGCAAATGCAGGCTCCTGGGCCCTGGGGAGTCTCGGTGTGTCCCACGGGCTCCTGCTTTATTTTTTCATCCTGTTCTTTGGAAGACAGACTTCTTGCTTTTAAAATGATGATAAAAGTTTAAGAAGTTCCAGAATCCGCCCCTAGTGGAGAATGTAGGCCCAAAGGCATGAGGACTGGGAGGGGCCGAGCAGCCAGGGGTCCTGGGAGGACACAGCCAGGTGGGCCCATCGCTGGGTCCAAAACAGAGAAGGGCAGGGTCCAGCCAGGAGGACGGGGGACGGGCCTCGGCCCCTGGTCTCCTGACTCTGACCGTTCTTCTGTGACACGCAGTGAGGAATTATTTCAGTTTTTTGGTTTCTTTTAAATAGGACACTCAGCCTTTTTTAAGTCCATCGCCAAATAGAAAATGTCTGCGATACACACGAGGCTGAACTTCATAGAGAAAGCATGCCCAACGGCTACTAACACCCCCAGCTCTGATGCAGGGGGAGGGAGATGCTGGCTTAAGCGAGCTGTCCCTTCCTTAGAAATGCCCAGAAGAGGGAAATCCATTCATTTCTGCCCTCGTTCATGGCCAGACAGCATCAGTTCTAACCCTCATGCAGCACAGTCCATGGAAACACCAGGTCTCTGAAGCTGACGGTTCCCAGAGCTGAGGTGTGTGGATCTGGCACTTGTCACCATGCATCCAGGGTGTCCGAGTGTCCCCTGACCGGCAGAGGGGCTGCATCAGCACTGATGGGGAGCTGGGCCCTGAGGACCCAGGTCAGTCATCGGTGGACAGGAGGCCTGGGTTTGGCCCTGAGATTCCTCCACGTCTGAGGTCCTGTGATTCTCTGGGTTGAGGAGGTCATCTGACACGGTTGATGTATAACGCCCTAATGGCCTTCGGCAAACAGGGTGGCATCTTCCAAAAACACTCCGTAGTTTGTCCATTTGGAAGCACGAGAGGCACTCATTCTGCTGTCTCAGTGGATAGGAGGAAGATTGTTCTAGATACACAAACCTTCCCTTTCTGTTTTTCAAAAACCAGCCAGGGACAGAAAGACAGTTAGTGGGGGACAGAGAGCAGTGCCGTTGAGAAAGGAAGAGTGAAAAGCTCGTTGATTGCTGTGCAGTTTTCCTGACTGACACCACCTGCCTTGGCATCTCTTAGGTCATTGAGAAGTAGTCTGGTCGGAAGGATTCCACCCCAGGACCTATCCTGAGTAATGTGCTTTCCTTTCTCAAAGCAAATGGAGCGCGTTTTGTGGACCCTGGATCGGTCTGCTCAGACGGCGGTGACACACAGCACAGCCTGGGGGTTTAAGCAGAAGATGTTCATTGTCTCCCAGTCCTGGAGGCTGGAAGTCCAAGGTCGAGCTGTCTGCAGGGCTTGTTCCACCTGAGGCCTCTCTCCTGGGCATGTAGACGTGTCTCCTCCCTGTGTCCTCACGTGGTCATCCCTCTCTGCACGTCTGTATCCTGATCTCCTCCTCTTATAAGGACACCAGTCCTATGGGATCAGGGCCCACTCTAGGGACCCCATTTTACCTTCATCACCTCTTTGAAGACCCATCTCTAAACACAGTCTCCTTCTGAGTCCTGGGGGTTAGCACATCCCATGTGAATTGTGTGGGGACACGACTCAGACCACAGCACAGCACTTTTCTACTGTTTTCATATCTTAAAAGCACGATATATTGAAGTCTCTGAATTCTGCACCACGTCACCCGGTTGTGACCAAAGCAGCTGCCCCGCCCCACGTGGAAGGAGCACGTGACTTCCAATTGGAAGATTGTGGTGGAGGTCGTAGCTCTTCAGTCTTCTAGCCTTGTTCTTTGCAAACGAGGGTCCCCTGGGGTCTTGGATTTCCCATCTGTAGAGTTCAGGTAACTACCAGATGTTCCCCGAAGTCTCCACCACTTCTGTGGACTCTGTAACCACATTATGCAATCAAGTCATTTAACCCTGAAGCCACACGATCACCGCAAGTGTGTCCCGTGGAGGTTGTGTGAGGAGACACATCCAAGGGGACAGACTCGTGTGTCCAAATCTCCGGGGAACAGTGGTGTGTTGCCCATTTGAGCCACTTGGCTTTAATCGGCCAGAGAGCTGATGCCCCTTCCACAAAGTCTTTAGCTGCAAAAATGTCTTGCCACATTTTTCTTGGTTTTCAAAGACCTGTGGTGCTGCTGAGGTTTCCAGAGCCTGAGAAATTAGTACAACAGCATTGAAACCCTTGAAAGATCTTTCTTGGAAAATAGCTGGCGCTCTCCGTGGGCAGGTCAGAGGGACAGTAAAGAAGGCATCTCGGCGGTACTTTGAGGTCAGCGCTTCCAGGAAATTCAGGGAGAACAAAGCAATGAAGAGAAGGGCTTGGAAACTTGGTCAGAAGTGGGAGAGAGGAAAACAAATCCAGTGCTGTTGTGTGTGTTCACCGGGTGCAGCCGAGCTCACAGGAAGAGGTGGTGAGGGTGTGGCACACGGAGGAGGGGACGGGCACATCCAAGTCCAAGGGCATCCACGCAACCTTGGACAGCACCCCCTCGCTTGCCCCGGCAGCAGGGCGTGCTGTCCAGGACCCTGGCTCTCAGCTTCCTTAGACGCAAGGGTGCACTCTGCCAGCGTTTTGTACTCACACTGGCCATGTGGCTGGCGTGGCCGACGTGGCCCACATCTTGGCTCCATGTCCTGCTCTTTGGAGCCTGGCCCTTGACCCAGGCCCTACCCTTGACTCGCAGCCTCTGCTGACTCCGCCTGGCGGGGGCTGTTGCCTCTTGTGTCCCGACTCCGTGAGGTCATCTCCAGCACTCTGCCCACACCCGCCTCGCGTTGCTGACCACGTCGGCCCCCTCTGGGAGCACAGCACTGCCGTGAGGAATAGCCAGGGCTTATCCAGCTTTGTGGGAGCAACTTGTCAGGACCCTGCCATCAGCCTGGCTCTCAGCAGGTCCATAACAGGCTCTGGACTCTTTTGACCTCCCAGCATTGTCCCCACCCTGAACCTCTGCAGTCTCCTCAACCATTTCCTCCTCTGGCTGGAAGGAATCCTCTCCACAGGGATTTTAGCGTCCACCGTCATGACAGAGAGATGCCTTTAAGACATTGCACTCTTGTCTTTGAGGTACGTTGCCCGGGACTGGTGACTTGAGGTAGAGAGGCCTGGGGGCCTGCTCCCCACCTCTCCTCTGCCAAAGAGCAGGACGCAGACATGCAGGTTTTCAGACTGTGAGTGGCAAGTGGCCATTCTGGAGCTGGAGAGGGAACTGACCCCTTTCCCCAGTTTGGGAATCCCCTGCCCCCTCTGCCTGGGATCGGAAGGGGGAGGAAGGAGGAAGGGGCCGAGGCCAGAATGGGTCTGGGGTTTGAGTGCAGGTTGAGCTCAAGGCTCGGGGACGTCTCCACTCAGTGGGGCTGGGGTACAAATGCAGAATCCGGATCTGGGCCCTGCACAGTTGCCGGCTGTATGTGGCTTAATGTCCCAAGCACACAAGTGCTTCCAGGAGCCGACTGGATGCCCTCAAGTCTGTCCAGACGGGCCGTAACTTGAGGACATCACGGGAGCCGTGTGGAGCTCAGGCTGGGGCATCCGGGCTTCGGGGGATGCCAGGGTTCCTGTTTTGCCTTTATAAAAGGCAGCGTGGTCGGCATTAGCTCCTCCAGCCCCTCCAAAGGCCGCCCCCCCCCAGGAGGTGTAACTTCAGGCTGCTATGGCAACAGGATTTCCATGGATGGAGCAACGTGTCCTGGCTAAGAGCAGTGTCCTCATTAAGGGGAAGGAGGGGAGCAGGAGAGAGAAAAGTGTCAGCCTGAAGGAGGGAAAATTCACACAAGAACGTCCGCTTTGCTCTCGGCTGTAACTCACAGGAACTTCTCGGTGCAGAAGGAGACCCGTCCACCTTCTCTGTTCTCTGCGATCTCACTTTGCTTGTCTTTATGTTACACCCAGAATATCTATCCACTGTTTATCTCAGGGCAGTTGAATATATACCCCAAATGCCCAAAGCTAGTTGATTTCAATCATTTTGAAACATCTTTAAATGTACGAGTGACAGAAAATGGAAGTGAGCTGCAGCACACACAGCCTTCCAGAAGGAGTGGTTAATCACGGTGACCAGGGCTGGCTCAGGAAGTGTCCCTGTAGCATCACTGAGTACACGCCATCGTACACACCCTTTGAAGTGGCCCAGACACCCCAGAATGCAGGTGTACGGAGTCTGGAGGGCACAGAGCTGAGAGCAGCAGGACAGGCAAGGACCGATTTTCCAATTCCGTGATCGAGGGCTCATTAGAAGTTGGTTCACCAAGCCTCCCGGACCTCCTAGGGACCACTCAGATTCCTACTCTAAAATAATATATATATCTATATGTGTGTATATATATGTTTAATTTTTATATATATACATGTATATTGACATATATTTATACATATAGAATATAGAATAATATAGACTCTGCATGTTACTTAGAGTTCCTATGTTTTATAAACTCTACGTGTTCTATAACCACTACATGTGACACAGATGCCACATGTCATATAGATGCTACACGTCATCCAGCATCTATGAGCTATGCAGACCCTACACGTCACACAGCCTTACCTTGACATGCACCCTTAAGCGTGGCACGTGTCTGTGCACATGGACCTCCAGGCCCTGGCAGCATCCTCTCCACCGTGGATGCAGCACCAGCACCCTCACAGTCTTGTCCACACCCCCCTGCTGACTTCCGCCCTTTCGTGTCCCGAGGGCCGCGGGTGGGCTCCAGGGAAGCCAGAGGTGCTGTCCCTGCGGCCGAGCTGCTGGTCGCACTGCCCGTCCTCCCCGTGGCTGGTGGTGGTGTTGAATATACAGGCCGTGGAGGAGTCTCCCCGGATGCTGCTCTGAGACACCTGGACCCACTGTGGGCGTCCACGGGCGACACTGCCCCATCCGAAGAGCCCCAAACACCCTGCATCACCCCTGGGCCTACGTGCCCCTGGCCCCTGGCCCTGACCACCCAGCCTCTCTCTGATGGTCCTTCACAGCCCAGTGCACCTGGAGGGGGAGCCCCTGGAGTGCTCTGAGCTGGGACAGCAGGACCTGCCCCCGACCCGACCCCCCCACCCAGGACCACTCTGCTTTCCTCATGGAAACCATCCCCTCATCATCAACTCTGTGCCTTTTCAAGTCTTGCTTTCAATAGGAGCTATTTGTGGGCTCCTCAGAAACACCGAGAAGCCCTATTTTGCAAGAGAGATGTTCCTGAAGTAAAGACAAAGTCCACTTGGATGGGACCAACTTGAGCTTTGTGACCCGGGGCCCTCCCTCTGCGGAGAAGCTGTAAATACACTTCTCCACGGTTTGCTCTCATAAGTAACCCAGGCCCCTCTTCCCGCAGGACGGACGGTGAACACAAGCTCCTGGTCATTCAGAGCAATACAGGCACGAATGTTCTCACCACGTCATTTGTCAGAGGTACTTTGTACTTCAAAGCTCCCTTCATCCGTTGAAGAATGAACTTGGTGACAATTTATCTTCCTTCTGATGCGAATGTTTCTTTTCCTGTGTGAATCTGCTCCTCCTCAGAGGGTTTGCAGGAGACGCAAATAGTTCCAAAACAATAAATGCAACTCGCGCACACATCGTCCACGCTGATGTGATGTCTATATTGTCCTCCCATTAAGTATGAGAGGTTTGTGAGAGCTTTA
Organism: Mesoplodon bidens; assembly: GCF_964165515.1. NCBI lineage: Eukaryota > Metazoa > Chordata > Mammalia > Artiodactyla > Ziphiidae > Mesoplodon > Mesoplodon bidens. The sequence continues at coordinate 28,730,578 of NC_138178.1, forward strand.
ATTGATCTCTTTTTAGATACAATGAGCTATCAAAAATGGAATCTAAATACCAGGCTTTTTGTCTGCGAGCTGCTCAAAGGAGGAGGGAGGGATTTTAAACTGTGCTCCCAGCACTCTGATGGCACCCGGCCCTGGGTTCCGTCTGCAGAGATGTCTCGAGGACACCCTCTAATGGGCTGTTCTTCCAGGGCTTGAAGGACCTGGCGCGGCTGGTGGGAGCTGCGAGGGCTGGAAGGGAGGGTGGAGGACCCTGAGCGTCAGCTTAGCAGGGTCCATGCCTGACTCACGTTTCTCAGGCTAAGCATGTGGTGGGGCTGCAGGGAGCATTTGCATGTGTGAACCCACCTGCCCCATCGTCCAAGTGGGATGGGACTCATCACAGCCCCTGCCTAGCCTCGTCTCCATGGCCACAACAGCCCAGGACCAAATGCCAGGCTTGGAAACCCGAGGGCCGGGACAGACGCCAGATCTAAACCGTGTCTGGGTCAGGCCCTTCCTCCTAAGACTCACAGGGGAGCATCCCGTCCAACAGGGTACTTCACAAGGAGGCTGCCAGTGGCATAAACCAATCTTATTGACGATACGTTGCCGTCCACATTGGCTCCTGAGATCTCTTCTGTCTCCAGGGATATCCGGGGATGCTCCGTCCCAAATCAGGGCCCATAGACCTGCCCTCAGGACAAGAAAACAGGACCCAGCCGGGAAGGAGGAATGGAACACAGTCCTCTTCTCATTTTTGTTGAGGACAGAGGCCTTGATTTGGTCCTCAGCTTTAAAAAAAAAAAGTCAGAGCTGCCACTGTTCAGATAAAATCCAAACTGTCTGCTACACCTCTAATTATCAGCCTGCCTTCTGGATGAAATGGTACTATTCAATTACTGTTTTTTTGTTCACTTGTCAGCCACATTAAAAAAAAAATTATCACTCCTTTCAAACCAGCTAAAAGAACAGAAATTCTGAAAATTGCTTTCTCAACCTAGTTACTTCAGACCTAATACCTCTCTGCAGAACGTCAAAAATTGTATAATGCTATGTTGTCTGCAGATCGTGTTTAATGTGGCTGTCTCAGTGATTTGTTGTACGTTATGTAATTTTATTGAAATGATTTCTTTTGTCACCACTTAGTATGTGGCTCATTCTGACACTCCCCACTCATCACGTAAAATACACATTTGATCCAGGCCCTGTAAATAAGAGCAGAATTATCGCCAGGGCTGGGCGGCTTCACACCTCTTGGCGAGGTGAGACCAGAGCCGGCTCCCAGTGGTGGGGGACATGTCTCTGCAGGATCCACAATCCACAGCCTCCCCACGTTCAGTGCTACCCCCTTTCAGTTGTGTGTCCTTCCCTCAGTTTGAGAGAAACGGGGCCAGTTCCGTTAGGGTTGTTCTGGTGACTCACATCCTGGCCTCACAGCGGCCAGGCCTGACATCCCGCGAGGTGGAGGCCAGGGAAGCGGGAACGTGTCTGCACCAGCCCCGACGGGGCGAGGGGCACATGGCTGCTGGCCAGTGAGTGCGTCTGGCAGTGAGGGTGGGCGGTGCATGTGCTGGCGGGGCCTCACCCCGGGGTCAGCTTTTCCATAGAGCACGTGCGGAGCAACAGGGAACAAAAGAGCAGTTTTTAAAAGGTTGAGGTCAGGAACTTGTAGTCACACGCTGGGGTCACAGAGCAGCTTCTCCAGAAGCCAGACTCTGTGCCCGCATCCCCCCCTCCACCCCCAATTCTATCCTCAGATGTTGTTACTCCTTTGCTGTGACTCTCTGGAGGAAACTGGCCTCAGGAGGCAAAGAGGCCTGTCTGGCCTTGACCTCACTGCCACGTGGCAAGGCAGTCCCTCCAGGCAGGGCGGTGCCCCTGCTGTACACGACCCGTGCCCGAAAGCTCTGCCATGCACACGTACTCCTGCGGTTTCCGTGGGGCTCGGGCTCCCAGGTCTTACGTCCACGGCCTGGTCAGGAGCACGTCCCGAGGCCCTCCTGCGGCACCTGCGTTTCCAGGATAAAACTCACACCGACGTCCTCACTGCCAATGCCCATCTCTCTCCTCCCCAGGCCCTCAAGCGTTTGTCCTTTGTTTCTGAGCCTCCTGCGTGGGCACAGAGCCGGGTGTGCCGGGGTCCCGCTGGTGTCCCCGCCTTTCGAGGTGCCCGTCACCCCTGCACTGACAACTACAAACGCAGAGAGGGAGAAAGACCCCCAGGGGCCGGATCCAGTACAGAGGCCACATCCTCGGCATCTCACCCTGTCAGTTTAGCCTCCAGTTTCCCGAGGGCGGCGGGGAGACGGGAGTGGGGGAAGGGGGGAGAGGAGTTCTGTTGCTCCTGTGACATACTGGTGCCCTGTCGCGGGGTCAGAGCAGGGATCACACACGACTACATCTCCCTTGCCCCCCTGACAGCTACAGTTGGCAGTTCTGAATCCGCTTCCAATTTTAAAAAGTTTTCATCTCCTCATTTGCTCAATATAATTTAAGGGGAAAAAAGTTTTATTACCTGGTCTTTCAGGTCAGAGTTCCTTATGAATAAATGCATGATGTAGATGTTACTGTTGTGAATAATCCAAAGGCAGTGCCGTCCGTGAGATGGGAGGGAGGTGCCGGGGGAGGGGTGTTTCCAGGGGCTCTGCCGCTGGAGCAAAGGCAGGGGTGGCCTGAGGTCTGCAGGATGCTGAGCTGAGAGCAGCCACTGCTGGGAAAGAATAGCACAGGTGGGGGTTAACAACAGACCTTGTTTCTCGCGGTCCTGGAGGCTGGACGTCCATGGTCAAGGTGCCACATGTGGTCCTGGTGATGGTTCTCTTCTGATTCACAGGCGTGTCTTCTCTCTGTGTCCTCACCTGGAGGAAGGGGTGAAGGAGCTCTCTGGGGTCTCTTCTATAAGGGCACTGATCCCACCATGGGGGCTCCACCCTCATGACCTCATCACCTCCCAGAGGCCCCACCTCCTGACACCACCATTTGGGCTTGGGCGTCTACACTTGGATTTGGGGCCACTGCAGTCTGTGCATTCTCCCACAAGTCCTGGGACTCAGGGGCCACATTGCTCCATTTTCTTTCTACTCTTCAAGGCCAGGATTCTGAGTCATCCTGGAAACTGCGAGAGCAGAGTGGCACTTGCTTCCACTGGGATTAAGGAGACCAGAGGCCATGGCAGGAGGGGTGTGTCCACAGCAGGCAGCCGGGTCCTGTGACCCAGGTTCCACGCTGTCCTCCCCCCAGGACAGATCGGGACTGGTGGGGGCCAGGGTCCGAGACACGGAGATTCCAGAAGGTGCCATCCATCCAGCCTGAGGGGAAGTCACACCTCATTAGGAGACCACAGGTGAGCAGGGCCTGGGCCGGCTCAGAACCCTGGAAAATGTGGCGACAGCTTGACTTATGCTGACAGGCTCCCCTCAAAGGGGAGCAAGTGTCACCCGAGAGATGAAACATGCTTCCCTGTCACCTCCGCACAGAACAAATGGACAGCCAAGCAGCCTGCCACCGCCGTCTGGGGAGAAAAGAGAGAGTTGAGTTTGATGTTATAAATCACCGTAATTTGTTACAATTTCCAAAGACAAATATGACAGGGTGGAATTACTTTGCAGGGCTGAGGCAGTCATTTGCAGAAGCCATAAAGTGACATATAAATCTGGGGACGAGAAACGTTTAATCTGAGGAAACAGTGTGGCATCAGCTCCGTCTATTGTGTTTACCAAGAGCTCGGATGCACTGATGCTGAGGGTTTCTCTCACCCACATCAGGAGAGGCTCGCCGCTCCCGGAGGGAGGCTCCTGGGCACCCCACACTTGCTCAGGACGGGACGGAAAAGCAGGGCTTCTCTCTGTCCTCCACGTCCCCCAGGACGGCAATGTCGCGGGGCCTCTGGAGCCAGGACAGACTGAGGAGGGAAGAGGAGCGAATCCCCCAAGTGCACCATCCCGGGGGATGGGGACAGGCACTGACTAGCAGCCACCTCGCTTCCTCTGAGTCACGGGGCCGCGCGCCAGAGGACAGGGGCGGGACCCCTGGGTGAGGAGTGAGCCGAGAGGGTGCGTCTGCCCTGGAGGTGGTTCAGAAGCACAGAGGAACGAAGGGAGGATGAAACGAAGCTCCTCCCAGGACCTGAAACCCCGTGTTCCCACCGCCAGTGTCAGGATTCACCTCCTGCCCCTGCCGCCTGAACCCTGCCCCCTCCAGCCTCTCGGTGGTGCTGCCAGACGGGCCCAGAAGGGATATGGCTCTCAAAAGACAGGCGACGTCATTACAAACGGAGAAAACCTTTCTTGCCACCCTCCCCCAAACCAGGAGTGTGCAGTGCAAGGTCAGAGCAGCTGTGAAGGTAGAAAACGGAAGGTGTAACTCAGAGCCTCCTAAGATCAGGAGCCTGAGGACTAGAGGGCGTCTCCTGTCCTCCCGTGGGTCGTGGGGTGGATGGTCCTGGGGGTTCAGCGGGCTCTGTGCCCCGGAGGGACCACAACACCTCAGAACAGCTTTCGAGATCCTAGTAACACATGTGGGCTTTTCCCCAAGAGCTCGTGCCTTCCGGGTGGCTCTCAGCCAGTCCCGGACACGAAACAGCAGCAGGCCTGGCACCTACCCTTGGGCTTCAAACCATCCATGGGGAAACCCCAAGATCTCATGAAACCTGCAATACCCTCGGTGTCTCCAAGGACCCTGGGCTTCTCAGCTCCAGAGCAAACCCGACGAACCAGGAGAGACTCAGCTTAACCACTGGTCATCAGTCAGGGATCTCGACAGCAGCTATCGCCAAACTTCCTAAAGCTTTTTATCGAAGCGTAAGATTTGAAAAAGGACAAAAATCAGTGTAGTTTCACAGATGTCCACAGATTGAACCTCCTAGCATGCCAGCACCCCAAGAACCCCCTCCAGTCCTAAGCCCCCTGGATGACCACTAGCCTGACTCCCAGCCACATAGATGAGTTTTACCTGTTTTTCTCTCCAGACATATGATCACACACCCCATTAGAAAATACTTTTTTTGAGCGAGCACTTTATATTTTTGTGTATTTATGTATTGCTGTTACGGACATGTACTATTTTAAATGTATATATATGGTGTAGGTAATAAACATGTACACACAAAAATGAGATGCATAAATGTACAAACAGACATCCGAAGACTTCCTCCCCATGTCCCAGTTGATCTGCTGTCACAGACACATGTGCCTTTCAAGACACCTGCTTTATGGGGGCAGGGGAGGCAAAGGGACATGATGGTAGGGTTCTGATAAATGTTTGTTTGATGCTAATTACCTAGAATTTACCAGCCAAAGAGATTTCAAAGTTTCCATTTCCCAGGGGCAGAAGGACCCTGTCTGTTAGGAATATTTGGACCCAAGTCAGGACCCCCGTTGGTTGGTTGTAGGAAACACCAAACACAAGAGCCTGCGCCTACAGGACACAGGCCCCCCGTGGCCTCTGTGTGACCTTCTGCTGCCTGGTGTCCCATCGGTGCCTCTACAGAGGACATGGCGTTGTCTCCAAATGCCTGTGGATGGCTAGCGAGGCTTATAGGGTGATGGGAAACCGCACTTACACCCAACATCACACCAGTCACACCCCTGGGAGCCCCCCTCCCTGCCGATGTTTGCGATGTTGACCGCGGTGTGGGAAGGACACTGACACCAGTGACTGCAGGAGGACCCAGCTGCTCCTCCTGGGCTCCCTCCAGGGACCAAGCTGCCAGTGCAGTCCCAAGAAACACCCCATCACTGGAGACATTTACTATTTGGTTAACTAAGGACAGTGAGTCTTTTTTTTTTTTTTTTTTTTTGGCAGTGTTGGTCTTCGTTGCTGCACGTGGGCTTTCTCTAGTTGCGGTGAGCGGGGGCTACCCTTCGTTGTGGTGCACAGGCTTCTCATTGCGGTGGTTTCTCTTGTTGTGGAGCACGGGCTCTAGGCGCGTGGACTTCAGTAGTTGTAGCACATGGGCTCAGTAGTTGTGGCTCGTGGGCTCTGGAGTGCAGGCTTAGTAGTTGTCTTGAGGGGGCTTAGTTGCTCCGCGGCATGTGGGATCTTCCCGGTCCCGGGCTCGAACCCCTGTCCCCTGCATTGGCAGGCGGATTCTTAAACCACTGTGCTACCAGGGAAGACCTCAGTGAGTCTTTTCTTAAGATGCTTGCCTTTTGAAAAACTTTCCCTTGGGAAGTCAGGTTACAGGTTGAGGTCACTTTGACCCAAGATCTTCACCTGGGCCAGAAGGAGAGGAGGGCTCAGGAGGCGGTGGCATCGGGGCTCCTGGCGTCCTTCCTCCACAGCTGGGCCCCCCCTCCTCCAGGCACCTGCACAGCAGAGACTCTGCAGTTGCTGTGCGTGCTCACGGCCTGGGCCCACCCTCTACGGCACAGGGTGACGGGGAGTAGAGAGAGACCAGCCCTCTGGACGAGCATCTGCTCAGCCTGTCTCAGCTTCTCCGGCCCCTCCAAATCCTGTGCACACCAACAGCACGGCTGCCCTGTTCCCAGTCTCACCACCACACGCTCTTTACCTGCTGACATCCACATGTTTGTCTGCTCCCCTGCTGGCCTGTGAACTCCATAGGGACCAGCCGTGTATCTGTCGTGTTTGAGATTTTCCTTTGTGTCCAGTGCACTGCTGGGTCCATAATGGCAGTTTTTTAAAAAGCCGGGTGAGTGGTCAGCGTGAGCATGAGAGGCTTTTAGGGGGAAGGAGCTGGGGGGCACAAAGCGCAGGAGGAGCTCACCCGGGAGTCTTCCTTCCCTGAGGCCAAGGCCAGGCCTCTGCACCCGCTGCCCTTCCTCCCCATGAACTTGACCGTGCGGAGGCAAGCTATGGGGGGCGGGGAGCCCGGGGCGCCTTCACGACTTCACCCCGTGATCACCCTGTGTCTCCCCAGCATATCCATCCCTGGCGGGCGACCCCCTCCACCTGAAACTGCCCCTCAGTCGAACCTCCCCCTGATGGTTCCCACTCTCCTCAGTCACCAGCTCTCCCCGCCTCGACACGGTTCTTAAGAGACCAGGATAGAATCTGCAGGTCCTCCGTCCCAACAGCCCTTCAGATGCGGAGATCGGCTCCCACCCCACCCAGAGCCCAGACCTGATGCTGGCAAGGCCTCCTCGACCCCTTTCCCAAACCTAAGGGTCAGGTCAGGTCAGATCCGGACACTACCAAGGGTCAGCGCTGAAAGCCCAGGGCCTTTGGTTCTGCGAGTCCTTTTCCCCAAGGGCCGCATCCACCCCACCCCACCCCCACCCTCCCTCCAGGTCTGCTCGGCTCTGTTTTGTCTGTCGGGGTTTCACTGTCAGCTCTAGGCCAGTGGCTCTTGAGCCCGGGGGCCCAGAGGCCTCCATGTGGGCTGCAGGCTGCAACCTTCCAGAACCACAAGGCCCATGCTCGGTCCATGTTGGCTACACGGAGGCTGAGGCCGTGTCTCGGGGCCCCACCCAGAAGGTCAAACTGACTGTCCCCCGAGGTCTTCACCTGTAACTGAGAGCCTGGCCCCTATTCCAGCCTGGACACAGCCCTGGGCACTGCCCCGACCTCCCTGTGGCCTCTCTTGTTGTGAGTAACTCCGACCTTGGGAGCCGCGTGCAGCAGACCCCTGGGCACCATCATGTGAGCTTCGAGCTTCCTGGTTTTTAGACACTTGCTCTGACATGTGTGTTGACCCCGTCCACCCGGGCTGGTCTGATGGTATCTCCAGGGCTGGCCGCCTCCCTGGACTTGGGACTTGTCCACCCAGTTTACCCTGCCATCCATAGACCCTTTGAAGTCCACGTGCCTGTCAGCAAATATGACAAAATAACAGGTCAGTTAAGAGCATGGACTCGGGGTGGGAGGCCTGGGCTGGATTCTGATTCCATCCCTTACTAAATGTCGAATCTTGAGCACAGTGTACTTAACTTCTAGACCCCTTGGCTGATATCTCCTAAGATCCTCTTAGACGGTCTCTGGTGGTTGTCTTTTCCCTCAAATCCTTTGTGCTGACCCTAACCGTAACCCAGAGAAATCTAACCCACTGTTTATCTGACCACCACTTATCTGCTTAAAATCCCCTCCATGAGCACTGTGCCCTGTAATCTGACCCACTGTCTCCTGTGGCATCGCGTGTGCTGAGACCCGGCTCATCCTGGGCTTCTCGCAGGCACCCTGTGCGTCTCGCACCCCCGGGCATCACCGTGTCTCATAGGCCTAGAAGCCCCATCCCTCTCCTGATCAGGGAGCCCACACTGCTGTGTCTGAGCCTCAGCGGAGCTGCCATCTCCCTCTGGCAGCCTGATGACGGCCCTGCGGGCTGGTGGGCTCCGTGCTCCATGTTTCCAGGACACAGGGTTGGAGAACCTCTCAGACTCTCTATCAAAGCACACGCCGCCTCGAAGTGACCTGCTTAATTGTCCCCTGGAACAGATTTGCTGGTGCCCGGGACCCCATCCGCTTATTCACGTCTGCACCTCAGTCCCTCCAAACTGACACCCAAGCAGCCAGCGCTGGGTGATGACACAGAAAGGACAGGGCAGCTGAGGAGGGACATTCAACAGGAAAGAGAAGAGAATTTTGGTCTTTCAGGGAAAGACATCTTCTAGTGATGTTTGTGGAGTGCTCAGGGTCCCAGAACCCCCGGGTTATAAATGTGTATTATGTGTATGTCACGTATAGATATAGGAACACGGACAGACCTAGATGCACTTACCCATCCGCGTGTCTGTGGGGCCCCCGGGGGTGGGGTGCGGGTGCAGAGCTGTCAGCCGGCCCCTGTTCCACACCCCTCGGCACCCCAGGGACCCAGGCCCCTTGCACTGGGATGAACCTGAAGTCCAAGAGGCACTGCGAGGGGATGGGCTGCTGCAGATGAGGGTGTCGGGTCCCTGGAACTGCGAGCTCCCATCCTGGCCCAGGTGTCAGACCACACTTCCGCCAAGCCCAGGCCTGCCCCCAACAGCCTGACAGCCCCAAACTGCCTCTCAGGGGAGCCCAGGTCTGACAGGCCACTGTCCTCCTCTGATCTGAGGGCTCCTTGCTCTGTGCCCTCTGGGCGCTGCTGAGGGAAAGGAGCTTCCTCCCAGCCCGTGTCCACAGGCAGTGCGCTGAGGGCAGCACACACACATTTGTGCACCTGTCTCTATACTCTCTCCCCAGGCTTTCCCTCCCTGCCAGGGCTGGAGCGCTTTCTGTGAGGTCCGCTCAGACGAACCAGAACGAGATCCAGCCTGTCTGCTGTTTTGCACAATTAATCCGTGTACGTCTCGTGGCCACTTTAATTTCATGGCAACTCCACCGAGAACTCCAGCCCACTCACTCCCATTCTCTTTTTTCGTTTGTTCCTTTCGTTGACAGACCATGTGACCTCATCTTTTGTTTGGAAATAATGGGCAACATTTAATATTTTCCTTTGTTTCTCAGAAAAGATGTTCCGCAGGCTTTACATTCCCGTGTTCCGAGCCGCGGAGGGGAGGCTGATCCTCTTCTCTAACATGAGAACAAAAATCACAGGATGATTAGCTTGTGGGTGTTTGTAAAACATCCAGGACGGGGCCCATCGGAGAGCAGGCACCATGTAGTTTAAGATTTCACAGAAAACCATTCAGTATGTGGACTCTTTTTCTCACCAACCTTGTAGGAACCTTGGTTCATATTTGTGCTTTGGAAAAATTGCAGCTCAGGGCACGTCAGTGACCGTGGTCCCATGTGAGTGATCAGGGACAGAGGCATGAAACGCTGTCCTGGAGACACCGAGCCCCAGCCTCTGTGTGTCCACCCCGGGAAGAGACCACCGATAGCCCGGCTCCAGCATCCTGCCCGCTGGGGCCTCTTCAGGCTTCAGGAGCGAGAGCAACCCATTCCTCACTTCTGGTTCAGAGCAGGTGACAACTAATTGGAGGTCAAAACCAGCGAGCTCATCAGCAAGCCCCAGACGTGTCTAGAGGCCCCTGCCCCACGTGAAAAAGGGAAGTGCAGAAATAATCACAGCATTGGCTCAAAAGCCCCCAATCCAGCTTTTTTTTTTTTTTTTTTTTTTTTTTTGGCGGTTCGTGGGCCTCTCACTGTTGTGGCCTCTCCCGTTGCGGAGCACAGGCTCCGGACGCGCAGGCTCAGCGGCCATGGCTCACGGGCCCAGCCGCTCCGCGGCATGTGGGATCCTCCCGGACTGGGGCACGAACCCGTGTCCCCTGCATCGGCAGGCGGACTCTCAACCACTGCGCCACCAGGGAAGCCCCCAATCCAGCTTTTGAATGGTATTTCCCCAAGCTCATTGTCAAAGCTGCAGTGTGCTGTCTGGTCAGAGGGGAATTTAGAGAAAATGCAGAGAGAATTCCAAGAGTAGTTTGCTTTCCAAGAGTCAATAGCGTATAACAAGTTCGCACGGTGCGGAGGGGCTGAGACCCAGACCAGACACAGACCCATGGTACCCGTCCCTTGTCATAGTTGGAGGGCGACGTTCATGCTGCCTTCTGCTTGAGGACATGCGTAAGGTCACAGCTTCTAGCCTTGGGGATTGTGGAAAGAGACGTGGGCGGCATCTCCGTGCATTTACCTGCAGCTCCGTGAGTATCATATGGGGCAGCCTGGGTTCTCCACCAGGAGCCCAGACGCCAAAGACAGGAGGGCTGGGCTGCCCAGTGGTCCTCACTACCTCTCCGGGGAGATGCCCCACCCGCCCAAAGAACCAGAATCCTCAGGGAGGCTGTGTCTCAGAACATATGCCGACTTCCCTGACATGCACCCCAAACGTGGTCCAACCCCACATTTCTGTCCATGGAGGGAGGGCTCAGGGGGGCCAGGGACCTGCCTGAGTCCACCCACTGAGCTGAAGGGACCAGAGGACTTGCCCCACAGCCTGTGCGAGGGCACACGTGGCTGAACCACTGGGTTGCAACATCAAGGGTTTTACAATTGAACGCCCAAGTAAGAAAGACGCTGGAGGGGGTAGAGAGACTCATAGGGCCCCCAAGGGCTCGAAGAGGGCTGGACCCATCGTGTCCTGCTGCTGGACCTGTAGATGTGTGATGTCATCTACACTGGGCCACAGGATGCACAGACATCTGGTAGAACATTATTTCTGGAAGTGTCTGTGAGGGTGTTTCCTGCAAGATTAGTATTTGAGTACAGCAGATTGCCCTCTCAAGTGTGGTGGGCCTTGTCCAATCAGGTGAGGGCTTGACTAGAACAAAAGGCAGAGCAAAAGAGAGCTCTTTTCTCAGACCAACTGTCTTTGAGCTGGGGCATCCATCTCCTCCTGCCTTCAGAGGCAGATTCAGGTGGGACAATAAGGATGAAGAGCTACTCTCTGATATTGGTTTTGTTGGTTTCCTAAAGGAAAAAAAATAATAGTACAGGGAATCAGAGATTGACATAGTATTTTGGAGGAAAAAACAGAGCATCCACATCATGCTCAAAGGATGATTTGTCTTCAGGGTAAGATGTGCTGCTGATATAAGAAAATGTCTGTGGAAAGTAGATGGTGTGAACAGTAATAATTAACTCTTTGGGGACAGTGCCCAAGGATATTTTGCTCTAATTCAAATTGCAGGCATACAAGTGTTTGATGTAAGTTTGCAGCCCGAGAAGCCTGTGATGGTTTTTGAAAAAAGCAGAAAATACAGAGTGCTGGCAGGAAGTTGAAGCAATATGGGAAATCAGACATGGAATTCTTTCATTCTTTTTTTAGAAAGAAAACTTGGATTTAATAAGTGCTATTACTGCTTGGCTAGAACAAAAATCAGCTGGTAAAGCTACCACCTCAGTGAATAAAATGCTCTCTTGAGCTTCAGACAGTGTGGGATACTGGAAATCTGTGGTCCATTTGGGGCTGGACATGGGACTTTTAGTCTAGGAACCGTGAACAGCCAGAGGCCAGGGAGCACTCCGGTGTGTTCTGCAGGGTCGCTTACACCTTGCACAGGAGGGTCTCTGGGAAGAAGAGTGTGAGATACACACAGATCCTTGTTATTTTTGTCCTGTAAGGTTAGATTTGTAAAATGACTCCCGGTCTCTCAAGAAGAAAAGGCCTGTTGGTTTATTCCTTCGTCCAATGGTCACTGCCTGCACCCTGCCCATGTGGAGTGCAGTGCCGGCTTCAGCGTGGCCTTGAGTCTGCTTACGATGGGAAGGCCACTAGGAAAGCTTCTAATTCGGGATCTGACCTCCATCTTTTGGGCACGTCAAGGTGGTCAGGAGGGCTCTCTGAGAAAGTGACAGACAGATGAGCAGGTATAGGCAGGTGGGGAGGAACGTGTCGTGAGCACGAGAAGTGAAAAAAGAGGTCCTGGAGAGGCTGGGAGCCCCCAGACTGCAGGGACCATGCATCTCTCATCAGGAGACCTGTGGGAAAGGACGGCAGGCACTGCAGGACCAGGAGTGGGGGCCGCTGGCCCCTGGTTTGTGAAGGGGGAGAGCGCTCTGGCTGCAGCATGAAGGGCGGGTCGAAGGGCAGTTCACGTGACATCGTGGACCAGCCAGGAGCTGATGGGCTGACCAGGCGAGCCGGCACTGGGAAGGTGATGGAGGAGCAGCAGTGAGGTGGCCTCACTGGGGCCGGGGAGGTTGGAGGGAAAAGGATGCGTACATGATTATGACTAGACTTATGTGAAAAAAAGGTGAAAAGAAACAAGGAAGAGAGTGTTTCAAGAAGGAGGGAAAGGCCGTGCAGTGCGATGCCTTTGCTGTAGAGGCCGAGCAAGGCGAGACCTGACTGGGGTTGAGAAGCAGTGGCCTTGGAGGCCGATGCTTCAGTGGGTGATGGGGCAGGAGGTCGACAGGTGAGCAGGAGATGGTGGGCGCAGGTGGGCACTTAGAACAGCTCCCCAACCTTGTACCATTGGCATTTGGGGCCAGATCATCTTTTGCCATTGGGAATGACAATGCATTGTGGAATGTTTAACGGCTTCCCTGACCTCTACCCTGGGAGCCCCCATGAGCTTTGACAGCCACGCCTGTCTCCAGACACAGTCAGATGTCCCCTGGGGGAACCCCCCCCCATTGAAACTGCTGAGTTAGAGGAATATGAGGGTCAAATAAAAGACTTGAAAATGTTTGCAATCCGGTGGTAAAGATGCAGTTGAGGGACGAACATGAAGAGGGGAAGAGAGGAGTATCCCACTGGAGGGGGGCTGGGGATTCACAGAACAAGTGGGCAGGCTGGCTGTCCACAGAGAGATGGGGCAGGTGTGGGGCACGTATGGCCAGGTATGGCTAGGTATGGACAGGTATGGACAGGTATGGGCACGTATGGACAGGTATGGGGAGGCCTGCGATGATGGCGCTGGTGAGGGGGGAGCATAGGGTTCTGCAGACTCTCACCTTCCGCCTCCATCCAAGGGTGAAACTTGGCAGGAGCAGTGGACACAGCACTGTCACCACGTGCTCAGCGGGAAGGCGTAATGGGAGTTCGCTGTGGCGGAGAGCTCGCCAGGTGACGCAGGGAGGAGAGCGCGGAGGTCACTCAGCTCCCTGCATCACACACGTCCCCAGAGCGACGGCCTGACCTGAACCAGCATGAAGCAGAGATCTGGGCCACGGATGCTGAGATGTGAGGGCCCAGGGCGGGGCCAGCCCCTGCAGCTCACATGCTGCACAAGGAAGGAAGAGTCCACGTGAGCCGCACCACGGGAATCGTGCTTTCCAAATCCCGGCTTCATGGATCTTTGAAACATTAAGGGAACCATTTCCCTCTTGGGCTGTTAGGGCCTCATTCCGCCTTCTGTTACTCAGCGTTTCACCAAATGGGGCAGCATCTATATATTTTGACTACAGAGGGAGAGCATCCCCGGGCCATGGAAGGACTTTCCTCACCCTAAGGACACTGATGGGGGAGCCGTGTTAGTGTTTGTAAACAGAAAACCCCGGGGAGGTGGAGTGGTGCAGAGCCAGGCCCTGTGGCCTCCCTACAGGCCCAGACAGAGAACTCGCTAAGTCTGTGCCACCGTTTACTAAGCCATGAAATGGGGATAAAACGTGAACCTCCTAGAATTGTTGTGCGCCATCCATGAAATAATTTAGCATATGTGTAACTCTTTTTTTTTTTGAATTTTTGAATTTTATTTTATTTATTTTTTATACAGCAGGTTCTTATTAGTTATCCATTTTATACTTATTAGTGTATATATGTCAATCCCAATCTCCCAATTCATCACACCACCACCACCCCCCAGCCACTTTCCCCGCCTTGGTGTCCATACGTTTGTTCTCTACATCTGTATCTCTCTTTCAGCCCTGCAAACAGGTTCATCTGTACCATTTTTCTAGCTTCCACATATATGCGTTAATATATGATATTTGTTTTTCCCTTTCTGACTTACTTCACTCTGGCATACATGTAACTCTTAACTGAGTGCCTGACGTGTGGAAAGGACTCAACAGATAATTGCTCACAGGTTGGATACTGTATGTAAAGAAGACTGAAATGAGGCCAGGCACTGTGAAAAAGAGACTCCAGCGTGGCCCGCAGGGACCCTAAGTGGAGGTGCATCATTCGCTATTGGTTGAAAAACCTGGGCAGGCCAGCGGTTGTAGGAGTGAGCGGCTGTGGACTTGCTCAGACGGAGGCCGAAGGTGGTGCAGGCAGGATACAGCCCACCCTGCGGGCCTGACAGGAGGCTGCGTGTGCACCTAGGTTATTCACAGACACCTCGAGAAGAGAAGGGCCCATAAAGTGTGGGGCTGTTATTGATGGTGGTGTGATTATATGTCTCTTACTGCACAGATATATCAGCCTGGCACTTTTTCACTTACTCCAGGAGTTTTATTAGGTACAGTTCAATGGCTTTCTTGCTTAGTGAGTAATTTTAATTCGTGCATCCAGAATGATAGATTTTTGAATGTTAGCGACAGCGAAGACCCATCGCTCATCTACTTGCCCCTGCTGCTGCGGGATCACCCACTCTGCTCCGTCATCCATCTGATGTTCTCACCAATACAAGTAGAAATGTCTCAGCTGGGAGGCTTTCCTGCTCCTTTAGTAAAATACGCAATCAACCAGAAGGGAAATTATTCTCATATAATATCACACTCTCATTTTACCAAACCAAATAGCATCACACATTACATTTTTAATTTGTAATCATCCCACATGTATATTGATGGACTTTATTACCACTGATCTTCACCACAGAAGAGAGTCCTTCCTGCCGGCTGTGTGAAAGGTTTAGTTTTTGTTGATTATTTCACTTGTGTGATTGATTTAAAATGGAAATCAGTGATGAAGAAGCTTTTAAATACCCTGAAACTGTTAAGTTGCTGCTTCCTGTACTCTTGGCATCCTTGCTTATTTTATGATTCTGTCAGTATAGTAAACACATCCTGTCCTTGTAGGAGCACTCAGGGTTTGCGATGCCCTTTCTCTCAAGGATGAAGCAAGTGCTGGCTAACATTATACTTTGATGATTTTATGGAGTTTGCTTATAGTAGCTTAACAAACGTTTGGGGATATTCAAAACCTGTTCATCATGGGTTTTCATTTTAAATCAACCACACAAACATAATTGATGATAATTGAGCCCCTCTGGCTAGTTTCCTGGATTCGATAGTTGGCCGGTGACCCTCTCTTTCTGTGGTCACGGGGTTGATATCACCCCTAAACGTTGAAGGTTCCAAAACCTGGGTAGGGTTTGCTGTGGAAGTGACAGCTCTGTGCCGATGGCCCGTTTCTGTATCTCATATGATTATTAACGAACTCAGATCCAAACGCTCTGGGAGCTTCTATCCGGGACTCGCTGCTGGGGACGGGAGCTGGGACGGGCTTGTCAGCTCCCCCGTGTGCCACGTGGACCGTGGGAAATCCCAAAGCCACTGCTTCACTGGCCGTGCGCCACCCAGGAGGCCACGGCAGGGGACAGAGGGCCACCGTCCTGCTCACCATAGGCCGGGCCTCCCCTCTCCTCTGCATCCTTCCTGCAGCTCACGGCACCCTCTCTGGGTGCAGCCCAGGGCTGCCCCACCTCCAGCTGCCTCTGCTGCTGACAGGTGTCTGTGAGCCAGCCCAGCGGCTGAGCCCCTTCCCTCACCAGCACTCACCCCACAGCAGGGGAAAGGGCTACGGGCTGAACTGGGGGACAGTCACATCAGGCTGTTTGAAATACTTGGTTCTGTTGTTGTTATTGGTGGTGGTGGTTTTTGTTTGTGCGTTTAAAATACTTTGAGTTGAAAGGCCCTCCGTGGAATTGCACCTTTAAGGTAAACTATGCCAAACAGAGATTAAAGGTGTTTCAGAAAAGTAGAAGAAAAATTGGAAGAAGGTTTTAGAGTAAAAAGAATTGTAGTAAGTGAAATAAACGTTTTCAGATTGGAGGTCTTCTTCCAGACGGAATTATGAGATTTCTGAAGAAAAGGATAATGGCAATATTTGATCATTTTATTCTACAGCATTAATTATGATTATTTTAAATTTCCAGGATAATGAGTTCTGTAAGGATGAATCTGTTCGTATCTTGACTTGTACACATTATAAGTAGAACCTGGAATTCCTCCTCCCCCAAAAGTCTCCAAAGG
This sequence comes from Mesoplodon bidens, assembly GCF_964165515.1. Lineage (NCBI taxonomy): Eukaryota > Metazoa > Chordata > Mammalia > Artiodactyla > Ziphiidae > Mesoplodon > Mesoplodon bidens. The sequence goes on from NC_138178.1 coordinate 28,747,027, forward strand.
AAAGAAATTATTCAAGCCAGGGTGCTGCCTTTTTCACAGCTGTTAGCACGTAAACTTTCTCCTGAGGTGTGAAAGTCAGGATTTATAAAATCTAGTCCTTATTGTGAAGCTATCATTATTTTATTACTAAAGCCCAACTCTAAGGCAGGGATGCTTATTTCAATTGGCAGTTAGCCGTGAAAATGGAAGGGTACAAAGAGCTGGCACCAGGTATTTGTGGATATAAATTACCTTTAAATCTTGAGGCTCAAACATAGATCTGACTCTTCTATTCTCTGTGTATTTCATATCAGCCAGATTACACTTTCTGAGACTGGAAATATTAAGCATAGAGTTACCAACCTTCACGTTGCCTCTGTCATCCACAGCCAGTGGTTCCCAGAGCCCCACAGTGCATGCACGCATCACACGTGGACACATGCATGTGTGAGCACACAAGCACATGTGCCCTCACCCTGACCCCTTCCACCACCTCCCTCCAGGTGGTCACCTGGCTGCACTGTTCTTTTAATCAAAGGCCAAGAGCAAGGAAGCATCTGACTGCAGCAAACACTCACAGAAATAGATTCCCGTGAAAACCAGAAAGGCAATAGAAAGGGGAAGTGGGAGATATTAAATTTTTCATTAGATCCACCGCTCCAAAGCTCTTAGGCTGCGGGCTCAGGAACACTGCTTTCTCGCTGACCCATAATCCAGTCTAGTTCGGGGAACTTGGCAAAAACTCAGAATTGGGATGCCAGTGGGTTTGAAAAATTGCCAAAAAGATCAAGGAAATGGATGCATGTTCGTGGTGGAAAATAGTGATGATTAAGGAACGTTGATAATTTGGATTTAATTTTATATCTTTGCTGCTGAATTTTAGGAATGAATGGCTGTTACCTCCATGAAGCTTGTAGTTAGTGATTCTATAAGCATGAAAAGATCTGCTGGACCTGAGTGCATAGGAATCAAAAACCCAGACCTTGTTTTTGCTCAATTGCACCTAATACATCCATCATACTTGAGAATTTGTTCCATCTTAGACGCTCCCGCAGAATTCTGTGAACCATAAAGATGCTGGTATCTACCTATCTTTTTACCTATCATCTCTCTATGTATTTATCACCTATCTATCTATCTATCTATCTAATATCTCCATATTCCTCAAACATTGTCTGGAATTTAGTAAGTATGGAATAAATGAATGAAAAGCTTAATAGAAATTAAGGAATAAGTGAACAGATGGATGACGAGTAAACAAATAAACCAAACCGATTGGGACAGCACAGCAGCCACTCAACACATGCATATAATACACAGGACGGGTGCTTACAGAGAGGAGATTAACCGGAGAACGGGCTAGACATGGAAATACTGAGGATCTGGGATGATGTGGTGATGAGACTGGGATATGGTGCATCTAAGGCAGTTGTAGAGGGGAGGGGATTAAACCCAGAGCAAAGCACCTTATTGCTGTGGTCACTGGTGTCACTGGTTGTGCTCGAGAAGGAAAAAGCCACCAGTACTTTGAGAAATACAAAGCTACCACATTCAGGGAGGTGGGGGATCTAAAGCATCTCTGGTCTGTTGGACCAGAGATGTCTGTTGGATTATGGTCGAAATGCCAGATCCGTACTAGTAGAGACAGGAGGATCGATGCGAGGAACCAGCCAACTCTGCCGAGGCCCCGACACAGACCCAGTGAGGAGGGAGGCAGGTCAGAAAGTGCAGAGATCGTGTCCTCCTTTACCTGCTGGAAGCTGTGTGACCCCGCCATCACCCTCACTTCACGCGCTGGTGTCCACTGTCAAATCTGTAACATCAGACGTTAAGACTATGTCATCTTTTTGCTTACATACTTGAATTTTATGACTTTTATTTAAAATTATAAAATATTATTCAGCTTATCTAACTGGATAATTTGTTATTATTGTTAACTTATTGGCCACCTGATTAAATACATTCATATATAACTGCCGTACTTTGCCCCGTGAAGAAAGCACAGATCTAAAGCTGACTGATACCCCAGCTGACTTCACATTTGTCCCTTAGCCTATTGGTTTGCCAACAGGCATGTTAAACAGGGCTCCTGTGAATGAGGGAGGTTGGATGCCATGGAGGGGAAGCCGCACTTTGTCCATCTCAACCCGGCACTGGCAGGGCCCTGCGGTGGAGGAAGATCAAGATTGGAAACATACCTGAAAAGAGAGCATAAGGGATCTATAACCAATAACCCTGTAATCCTCACTCTTAAAAGAGCAAGAAGTAGTTCACATTGTGGGGAAAAATCGGCACAAATGAGGCACCTAGGTAAGAGCAGGTGACGGAGGCAGAGCTCCCAGGAGGAGCCCTGCCCGTGTCTCAGGCGCACGCTGCCCCCAAATGCACCGTGTAAATAGTCTGAACAGCAGAACTGGAACGTTCCACCGGGCTACAGAAAGCCAGGGTTCAAACACACTCATTTGGTAACGAGTTATGACACTTTGAAGGAAGGAGTAAAACATGATTGCTGAAGAAGGGAAATTGTTGTAGGCCTTCACCAGGAGGTAAGAATCCTGTTGTGCAAGGAAACACACATAGAGGAAGAGAAAGGAGCAAATGAGGTTCAAAAACGGGGAACTGGGACTTCCCTGGTGGTCCAGTGGTAAAGAATCCGCCTTCCAATGCAGGGGACGTCGGTTCGATCCCTGGTCGGGAAACTAAGATCCCACAGGCCACGGGGCAACTAAGCCAGTGCGCCACAACTACTGAGCTCACGAGCCTCAGCAAGAGAGCCCGAGTGCTGCAAACTACAGAGCCCACGTGCTCTGGAGCCGGCGCGCCACAACAAAGATCCCATATGCCACAACTAAGACCCGACACAGCCAAAAAAAAGAAAAGAAAATTAATCAATTAATTACATAAAATAAATGTTTTTAAAAACTGGGAATTTACATGAGTCGTGGGAAGAGTCGTGGCTTGGAGCTTGAAAATTCTGGAGTGTGTGCTGACAAACTGAACATTTTGGTTTGTATCGTGGTCTTGCCTCATTCTCAGGAGTGGAAAAGGTCAAAGAACCATCTGAAAAGTTTGCATCTTGGTGTCGTTATACGTAGTAAATACTGAAATATGACTTGATATCCTTGTCATGTAGGAAATGGTGTCCTTTCCTAAGAAATCCCCAACAATCCATCACCCAGAAATGTGTGATGTAATCTTCCCTTAACTTTCTTTCTGTAGGACATGATCTATATCCAGCAAAGATGAATGTAGGTTACATTAACTCAGGTGCTTTCAGGCCAGACAAGGTGCTGGAACATCACCAAGTAGAGGCCCTCATGGTAACTGGGGAAATCTCTCTGCACCCATTCAGCCTCGATGCATTACTTGTTATCATGTGTTGGAAAGGAGTGTAAGACCCACTGGTCTTTCTTCCTTACATTTAGTACTTTGTCTGGTTTTTAAAAATATAGTGTGTGCCCACAGTAAAAATCCAGACAATTCATACAGATATTAAAAATGAAAGTGAAAAATCACCCACAATCCCACCACACAGATTTAAGTGGTTTTATCATTTTGGTTTATGTCCTTCTGGATATATTTTTATGCATACACATATATACAAAGTTATTACAAAAATAGGATCATACAATGATGTTGTTCAATAAGTGAATTTTTAACCTGACAAAATTTATAGAAATTCCTAAGTAAAATATGTTATCAAGGTAAAATGTTGCATATACTCCTTTGTATGGATACAACCTAATTTAGTTTCTGTTGAATATTTATAGTGCTGATATTTTTTTGATCTTATGAGAAACACTGGCATGAAAATTCACGCACATTTGCCAATGTGAACTTATCCAATTACTTTCTTAGGATAAATTCCAGAGTGAATTCTGGGGTCAAAGACAGCTTGGGCCCTGATACCAAATAACATAATCTGTCCAGGGCATTTAAGTGCCAGAGTTGATAGAATGTAGCCTGTGTAGCAATTATTTTGAATATTCTAAAATTTCTTTTTCAAGAGAACAAAAGGAGAAAAAAGTTACAAAATATATGTAAGATGGAAACACAGTTGGTTCTATGGTTTTGGAAACACACTACAAAAAGACCCAAGTCCCAAATGATGTGACCTTTCCATGTGCTAATAATAAAATGAACATAGATCAGCAGAGGAGTCAGTGGAGACCAAAGGAGAAGAACACGGGCTGGTGGAGGGGTCGGTGATGCCATCTGAGGTCACTCAGGTCGTAGCAGGACCCTGGAGAAATGGTGCTTCTCTTCTGACTCAGCTTCAGGATGGCTCCTCCACAGGGCTTTTCAGACACACATAGAGATGTGCAGGTCTTACACCCGAAGATTCTACCCAGTACTTCTTAGGAGAGACTCAGGAATAAGTATTTCTCTCCAGAAGACTTGATGTACAGAATAGAGTTTAAACAGGATCCTTGCTGAAACATTAAACAAACATGCTTTCAGAGATGCTGTAGGGGTTCCATGGTGTAGGACATACCAATGGATGCAAATTTCAAAATAAAATTTAGAACAATCATTAAATAACTTGAAAAGTCATCACTTGTCTTGGAATTAAATCATCTAGTGTTGTTTTGGTTTTTATTTTGTTTTGTTTTTTTTGAAGTAAGAATGGTGGTAAAATTAGGTAGTAGATAAATAATAAATGTGAGTTCATCTTTTTGAACCACTGCTTCTGCTTCAGAGGAACTAAGTTTCCAAAGTTAGTCAACATGACATTTTCTGATTTGATTGGAAGGATCCTGTATCCATAACTTTCATTGCCAGAGTGATTTTTTTTTAATGGGCTGGTCCTTTACACACAAGCTCAATATCACCTGCTCTGTTTCACCTACCATTTTATCCTTGAATTGACTTTACCTTCTCACTAGGAAGGTCTATTTCTTGGTGACTTAGGACTGAAAGGAATGTGAATCACGCCATCCTCAATCACTTAAGAAATACTGAGTAAGCACCTATGGTGTCACAGGCTCCATCCTCCACACTGAAGCTGCAGTTGTGGGGAAAACTACGTCCTCATGGAGCTTATAGTCTGGTGATTCAGATGGGGAAACAGAAACCTAATGAAATTAAATAATTTCCCAGCTGGCTGGCAGCAGAGCTGGGACCAATCTCATGATTCTCTTGAGTGTTCTTGTCACTATTCTCTGTCACCATGGGCTGGGCTCCCGGGACCCACGCCATCCTGGGCAAGCAGCTGGGAAGGTTGTGTGCATCCCAGCACAGTTGCTCATTAGGGACCCAGGTAGCTTATGGTGTCAGCAAATTCAGTAGGTGAGTGCAGGTAGAATGCAGGTTGGGAAAATGGAAAAGGAAATAGTAAACATAGAAACTTAGATCCCAGTATATGAAAAAGGCCAGCATGTCCCTCTCCTTTCCTGGTCACATCAAGAGCTGATTTACCAAACCAGCAGCTGGATTCAGACCCCTAACACCCAGTGGCACTTTCTACTGACAATAATTGCTTTTCCCCAGAGAAAGGTATAGCATTCCAGGATTCCTCTACCTCACTTTGCTTTCAGTGAGAATATAAAGGACAAGTAAAATTTGCTTTTTGATATTAATTTGCTTAAATGATCTGAAGGAGGAAAATGAATTAGAATCATTTCCTGTCCAATTCACCATTTAAGCAAATACTGCCATTTTCCAGTAAAGGACGGCAGAAAGCAAGAGTTCCTTACAGGGGCAGCATCTGAGTGATGTTACCTCTGTCTCGCTCAGCACAGCTGCCTCAAACTTTGAAATTTCCTAATGGAAATCCTCCCTCCAGTGGGCAGGGAGCCTGGCAGCCGGAATCGCTGGGATCAAACACGGCTTCTCAGAGCGAGCGCTCGCTCGGGTGAAAATGGGGAGCACTGACCAGTGTGAGGGGTGACGCCCGATCTCTGCTGCTCCTTGAGATGAATAATGACTCCTTACACCGCACACATGTCAGGCTGAGTCACAAACAAATGGGTTTAAAATAAACCGCCTGGCAGATCTCCCATTCGCTGAGACCTTTAAAATCCAAATGCCTCCAGTGAGGCCACTTGCAACCCTTTTGTCATCCATCCCGTCCATTATTCTCGAACGTGAACTCACGTCTCCTTATTTCCATCGCGTCACGCTTGGAAGTGTGCAGCGGGGCTCTCGTGAAGGGCGCCCGGGCGAGGCCAGTGTGCAGCCCATTAAATAAGTGTTCCTTTCCTCGTCCTTATCACGGCCTGAAACAGGCTGATGTCAGCACAGGGGCCGGTGCCAACCTTCCTGTTCCAAAGCGTAGACCCATCAACAGAGGTAAATAAGCAGGCGTCCAGAACGAGGTGCGGGTGTCAAGAACGTGGGCTGGAGCGATGGGCTCGCCGGGGGCATCTGAATCAGGGCTCCATCCACCTCGTGCAAAGGGAGAAGGGAAAGGAAGGAGGAGGAGGTCGCCCCTGCTGAATCGGAGGCTGTTAGCTGCAGCATCCATCAGAGGACCCTGTGGCCGCCTCCTCTTCCGCAGGTGGGAGCAGATTCTCAGACCGGGGCTGTGGTCAGCTGGCAGGACACACAGGCTAGACTAGGGTGTGGGTCAGACAAGGAAGAAGGGTCAGCCTTTCGGGGCTCAAGCCAGAGAGCCTGGGCGGGGGAGGGGGGGCAGAGGTTAGTGCACAGCTGGAGTTCATCCTTCTGGGGAAACCGAAGGTTGGGTCCATGTCAATTCAGAAGCCTCAGAACCACACCCCTGTCTGTTCATGCACCAGCCACTCCCGGCCCAGGACCTCCAGGGCCCCTTCCCCGGGAGAAAACCTCAGGCAGATGTGTCAGTGCGGGTGGGAGTTCACTTTCCCAGGGAACCAGGAAAGGCGAGCGGCTGAGTCAGAGCCCCACAGTGTCCCCGCAGCATGCCCACAGGAGGGATGCCTGGCATGAGCTTGATGGGGTTTTGCCCCCCGATCTGAGGCTGGCTCCGGTTCCGGACCCACAACTGTGGGAACAGGGCTCGGGCTTGGAAGAGTCTCGGGGTTGTACATGCAGTGTTTATGGCCAGAGAGCAAAACTAAGGACAAAAGCAAGGGCAGTATAGCACAAGCTTTCCCGAAATCTCAGGAAGGAGAGACGTTCTCACCAAGCGCTGAGTGAGAACCATCAGGACCCGGCGGCCCTCTGACTTTCCTAGGACTTGGATAAAGTGGTTTGCATCTCAAGTCACTTCCTCCTGGGCCCTGAGTGCCTCTGGCTGTAGGGGTGGGCAGGGCCTCAGCAGTTAGGAGGGTCTGTCCTTCCACCGTGGAGACGAGCAGAGAGTGGAGGGAAAGCGGGGTCCAGCCAGAGCTTGGGGGGTGTCCAGGTAGAAGCCGCCTCCCTTCTTCCAGCTCTCCAGGGAGCAGGGTCGCCATAAACGTTTGTGTCGCCCGCATGGTAGCCTTGGAAGGACGTCCTTACTGTCCAGTGACAGATATTTCCCCAGGTGTGAACTGGGATAGAACAGGTCCCAGTGACAGCCGGACACACGGGATTCCCCATGAAACCAACTGGCTCCGTGCTCCCCTGGCCGGTTCTCAGTGGCCGGAGCCCGGCACCCCATTAAAGAACCATGAGGCTCTGGTGGACCCCAGGGCAAGGCTGCAGGGGCATCCAGACCCCCTTCTCGCTGACCGAGGCCACAACTCTGACAAGTCCCGCTGTCCTGCTCCCATTCCCCTCTTTTTCCTGGTCCTGCACTGTCACTGCTACAGCCTCCAGCTAAAGCTTAGTTTGAACGTAGAGTTGTTTTTCAGCCTTTATGAAACAAAGGTGTTGAATTCTTGTTCAGTGATCAGCCCTTGATCACACTATGACCTTTCCATTTTATTCTTTCCCCTCATTCTCTGTTTTCTTTTTCTACCGTGTCCAGGACAGTCATCTCCTGCCTCGAAGTGTGACTTTCCCAAGTTTCCCAAGATCAGTGCTAAAGCCCACACTCTCCCTCTGGCCTTGCCATGAGCAGGGCGGGTTCCACCTTTGCCTGCAACATGGACAAAATGAATAATTTTCCATGTGCTTGGCAAGGTGTCAGTACATCTGCAGACAGGATATCTTACTCTAACTACATCAGACCCATCAGATGCGTAAGTGACTGGACTCGTGAGCTTCTCAGTGGCGTCTTAGACATATCTCTTAAGACCTGAGCTGATGCAGCAGCTAATAGCCTCATGCGGCTACCCAAATTTAGTAACAGTTAAAGAACAACATTCAAAATTCAGTTTCTCAGTCTCACCAGCCACATTTCTAGTGTTCAGTAGCAACGTGTGGCTGGTGGCTGCCGTGTTAGACAACCCAGACCCAGAACATTTCTGTTACTGCAGAAAGTTCTGATTGGAGCCCTGGTCCAGACGGAATATTATGCTACTGAGGGATGAACATTAGATGGAAGATATTTTCCAGATAATAGACATTAAAAAAAAACATATTCAGTATCACATGGTCATTGAAAGATATTAAAATCCCATATTCATTTCACATTCAAATAATTGAAAAGCAGTTGGGAGTGAATGGTTGTTCCACCGAAATCGCTGTACAAATGTACGGGAGACTAACTCCTTGACTTTTGTTCCCAAACGTTAAGTCCCTCCTGCTGAGCACGCAGGGGTGCTCTGTAGCAATAGCAGATTTATTTTTATACATTTGTGTATTTTGGTTAGTTTGTTTACACACCATCTCATTCAAAAAATATTTGAGTGGCTAACTCATAGACACAAGAGGATAAGAACGGGGCAGGTAGTTGAGGTAGAACAGTACGAGGGAGCCAGAGAGAGTGGGCAGGACACAGAACTAGGCTCAAGAGTTAAGGGTTGGGCTTCCCTGGTGGTGCACTGGTTGCAAGTCCGTCTGCCGATGCAGGGGACGCAGGTTCGTGCCCCGGTCCGGGAAGATCCCACATGCCGCAGAGCGGCTGGGCCCGTGAGCCATGGCCGCTGAGCCTGCGCGTCTGGAGCCTGTGCTCCGCAACGGAAGAGGCCGCAACAGTGAGAGGCCTGCGTACCGCAAAAAAAAAAAAAAAAAAAGAGTTGAGGGTTTTGATTACGAATAGAAAGCTTCTCAGCTACCAACGCAGAGGGAAATGTTTGATCAGCGTCAACGTGACAAAACGGTTCCGTCCCACGGCCCCTCCTCACCAAGCAAATCCAACCATCGCTCTGGCCACTGTGTCTCAGGTAGTCATGTTGGGCGAGATGCTATAAAATCATTGTGTTCCTCCTGCCAGGGCATCCTGGGTACACACTTCGTAGTGAAAGACTCTCCACTTACTTCCAAACCACACCTGGAACAGCCAGAACCAACCAAAGTCCCAAACTCACACAGGCAAAAAGAGTTCCCAAGCTGAGAGGGAGAAGAAAAGCCACCTTGTCGTACTCTTGAACCAGGGCGACCTGCACGGAGGGGCTGCTTCAGGAAGCAGCCTTGGTTTTCATCCGGGACCCATGGAAAGTCACGTAACAGCGAGCGCCCCCTCCCCCGCGGAGCACACTGGTGGAGCGTGTTTAGTTACCTGAGTCATTATCAGTGGGTGTGTTGCAGCTCAGGATGAAACAGGGTCCTCAGAACTGGTAAACGCCCAGGTGAGCTGTCAAGTGAATTTTACAGGAATCAATGGGGCAGCTTCCCTTCTGTTCGGCAAGTCCTTGTTGAATGTCCACTGTGCAAAAGGCTCTGCGATGGACACACAGTGAGCACCCCACGGACCAGCAATGTCTTCCCAGCATAATGGGACAGTGGGCTCTTCCAGCGTTGCTCGTCTCTAGTCTGTGGCGGGAGGTCCAGCCTGAGAGAAGGTGTCACCAGCCAGTGAAGGGGGAAGCGTGGAGGCAAACCCGGGGCTTCTGAGCCTTGCAGTCTAGAGGCTGCAACCCTAACCCTCTGCTTAACAACGCACGATCTTGATTTCTTCAGAAAGAGTGTCCATTCTTTGGACTTGAGATTTCTATGTCTATGAAATGGACGTGGTGACGCCAGCTCTATTCGGCCAAGCTGAGGACCTGACAGCCACAGGGCTACCTGGTCTGGAGCCTCATGTGGGGACCACCTGTGCCATCTGTCTGTTCCCTCCAGGCTTAAAGACCTCACCCGAGCGCCAGCTCTCCTGTCCTGTCAGTTTTGCTGTGTCCTCCAAAGGACTTGCTGCATGCATACACACATGGGCACACGCACACGGGCACACACACACACACACAATCTGCCTCCTCCAGCTGGAATTCGAGCTACGTAAGGAAAGAGATTCTGACTGTTCTGTTCCCTGTTCCTTCTGCGTGTGAGCACAAGGCCCCACCAAAGGGGAGGTGCTCAGTAAACATTTGGTGAATTAATGAAGGTCACTCCCACAAATCATCTCTCTCCTGAAATCAGCTACTCAACTTAAAGCTCATGTTCACCAACCTCTTAAGTGCACCTCGAGGACACCCCACCCAACCCCCAGGCAACACACACAAGCAAATAGAACAAAACAAGCAGAAGAAAAGAGACCTGGGAATTGAGAGTTCCCTCTATAATGATATTTGATTATCACTGATTTTATGGCAAATGGTTTTAATGTCTAGTGCAGATTTAGGTCAGACTCTAATGAAGAAGTGACTGCTATTATCGATCCAGGATGAGAATAATTATTACAGCATCATAAGGGGCCTTATGGTGGCATCGATTTTACCCTGCACCTCCCAAGATCTCCAGATAGGTTTATTAATAGGAAATTCCAAAGAGAAACTGTTCCCACAGTTAGCACAAGACGTCTCTTAAATGTGAGTTTTAGTTTGAAAATAATCATCTGCCGTGGTTGAAACAATAGAAACTGCTTCCATGAGTGAGGGGTAGAGACGGCGGGGCTCAGAAGCAATTCGAGGTTGAAGCACAATTTAAAAGGCCCAGCCTCGACTCGAGGAAAGAATAAAAGAGCCGCGCCCGTGGTTCTTCATCCTGGAAAGGGCTCTGGCCAACACCCCTTTGCATCCCTGGTCAGGAGCCTCATTAAATTCCCTTTCCCGTTTCACAGCTGTTACAAAGTTTTCCAAAAAGGCTCTGGAGCTTAATTTGGATTTGAGCACTTTCAAGCCCATGAGGACCTAATGAGAAGCTGGGCATCAGCAGTCTGGTGCCACTTACACAACCTTTCCTCAGACAAATAATCTAATACCTCTTCCTCGAGTCAATGAATTTATTAAAGGCAAATAGTCAGTCCCTCCTGCAAATCCTGCACAATCCAGCATTTTGACTAAATGACATTTAGCCAAGTTGTAACTCTAATGGCAGAGAAAACAGTAGCGGCTCAGTCCTTAAACCTCTGTCCCAGGGTGGATATCATTTCCAATATCCTGCACAAATTCTTTGAAGGGTTTGTGCCGGGTGGACCCCAGAGGGCTTCTTCAGGATTAGTTAATAGTGAGAAAGCATCAGACTAAATTTATTCGTTATGGTCTCCCATGATTGCATAAAAAATAAAATTAAAAGGAAGGCCCCAAAGAATAGTTTATCAAGCGTGGTGATGGTACCTCTCTGACAGGGAGACCATAAAAGCATATCAGCGACCCCCCGATGGGATATGTTTATGGGGAAAGTCAACAAGATGGATCATTTTATCCAGGAACGGCATTTTAGTTCAACGTGCTGTTGCCGTGAGCCTGAAAACCACACTAATCATCTAATGCATGGCACGCAATAAAAGCAGGAAACAAGGGCAATTATGGGGTCTGTATAGACCTGGCTCCTCACGGCACGCGCTGAAACGAGGACTGTTTAGAGCGGCTCTTCCTTCCAGTCTCTGCACCGACGGCTCACGGGGCGTCCTCCCCTGAAGGCAGAACAGGGCACGGCCCTCAGCTGAGCCTGGGTTCACAGGGGACTTCTGGAGCCCTGCAGGTCCTGATGTCACTAAAGACAGGACAGAGCTCACACACGCTGCTGCCCCAGAGTCCAGCCTGACCCAGCGCTGCGTCCATACCGCGTGCAGGGCACGCAGAGACCAGCGTGCCAAGGAGGTGGGCTGGACTTTCCTCATCTTGGAGGCAAGGACACTGAGGCTGGGTGTTCCCAGGGACAGATCCAGGTCAGGATCTGCCAGCCTCCAGCCCTGCCTGCAGCTCCATCCTCCGGGGGACTTTGGCTGAAGCTCTGTAGGTCCCAGACCTGGAGGGAGTCTCAGCACCTGCTCCGCCCTCTGTCCTCTAGGGCTCCTGTGACTTTTCTAATGAATCTAGAGTCAGCAACGTCCTCCAGGGCTCCGGGTTTTGCTGATCAGGGCGGTTCATGCATGTACAAATGACCTCTCCGGACCTTGAAGAGCATGTGGCATGGGTATTCGTACTTCTCTCCATTGTGCCGTCTAGATCCCCGAAGTCTGGCGATTCCTTGTCTCTCCTGGGCTCACACTTTACTGAACCGCGGAGCCCGGATCAAACACCTAAGATCCGAGGAAAGCTCTGACCACGGTGCCAAGAGCTGATGGGAACCACATCATCTCCGCCTGCCCGGCCTCTAGGCCCTGGAGGGATACCGGGTCCAGCCCCTCTTCCCAGTGGTGTCCGCACTTTCCTGCTGATGGCCATCTGCAGCCCCGCTCCCCGGGTCTCTGCCGGCCACCTGTCTGGCCCAGATGACTCACCCCCAGGAGAACCTCCCCCCACCCCAGACGGTCCTGTCTCCTCACCTGTCTCCCGAGCCAGCTCACGGGGAGGGCGGGGGAGACATGTCCCTTCCCTGCACGAACTGATGCTGAAGTGTGAGCTGCACGCATAGGTTAATCCCTGTTGAAAACTGTCACCCTGATCAAGTGTGAACATCGCTGGGAGACACTCAAACTCCAGGGAACATGGTTGTCAGATTAGCCTCAGGAGCCGAGGCGCCGGGAGCAGGTGTCGATCCATGATCTGGAGGGAGGGACCCAGGGGAAGAAGAGAACCAACCCTCTGCCCAGAGGAAACCCTAGGAGGGGTGGCCCCCCCACACCCTCCTGGGCTCTGTGTGTGTGTGTGTCTCCCAGCGGGTCCAGCCTTCCTCCTGCTGACTCCGGCCTCAGCCCCGTCCTTGGGTCCTCTCTCCTCCCCTCCCAGCATCCTGGACCCACGCTCACCAGCAGGAGGCCCCTTCCACCATCCCACACACAGATTTAGTTGTCGTGGCTACTTTGCACTGTTGTCTCCTGCCCCTAATATCAGGAAGTCCCTCCATAAGGGTGAGTAAGTGCTTCAGCCCGGGAGAGGGAAGGAGTCAGAACGTTCCAGCCTCAGGTGCTTCCCAGCAGTTTCCTTGCTCCTAAGTTCCATGCTCCTCTTGTATAAAATGGACACAGTGATGAGCTCCAAGCCCAGGGCAGGTGGGGGACCGAGGGGTGCACAGTAAATGCGCTAGGATTACATCACTCTCAGTTAGCGATGAGCTCTGGTCTCAGACGCGGAGACACCCCAGCTAGAGTTCGCCCCTCGGCTCAGAGGGGCTGGACAAGGTGACCTCTCGGCACCTGTAGGCCTGAGACTTGATCATTTGGGACATTCCACAGGCATTCTAGCCTTTCCCCCCAGAAACCATAAATACTGTAGACAGAATTTCTCTATTTCAGAAGGGTTGCTGGAGGTGAACTGGAAATGAGCCACATGACCAACTTCAAACTTCTATGAACAAATTCATATGTCATTAAATTTCTTCATGACCAATAACACCATATTATTCATCTTTATGTGAAAAATATTCAGAGGATCCTCACAGCAGTGAGCACACCTAATTTTATTTTACGCAAAGGTGCAGTAATATAGATTATCAGATAAAGCATTAATGTATATTATCAGATAGTAAAAGAACTGGTAACAGATAATTATCAGAATGTGTCCTGATGTTGATATCAAGGATGAGAAGAGCCATGAAAAAGGATAAAATTGAAAAATTATTTATTACCTTTTTTTTTTAACGTGCCACACATGTACAGAAAGAGATAAAGGAGAGAGTTTGGGGTCTACTTAATAAAAGACGATGTCTGTTGACAAACAGATGGTGAGGAAAGAGAGCACAGAGCTGTGGGGTGCTGTGCAGCGGCGGCCCCAGCCAGCGGGCTCCCTGGGTTAGTAGTCAGAGCAAATGACTCAGGGCTAGAAGGTGCTTGGGTTCTAATTCAAGCAGAACGAGCTTTTCAGCGGGAAGGTGTGTGTGTCAGAGAAGCCACAGGGAGCTCACTTAACGCCCCCTGCGATTCAGCTACCCAACCATGAACTTCCCCGGAAAGGAAGGTGGCATTTGTTACTGCCCCCAAAGAAAAAAAGACCTGCTTTCATATACTCACATCAGCCTTGGCTTCACGACCATTGTCCTTCTCAGCTTCATCATCATTCACAGACCTTCTGATTGCGCAGAACACGGGCGCAGGTGGCACTAGGTGGGCAAAGCTCTGCAGGGAGTGAATTTATTCGTGGTGTGTCGTGTGTGTGTTCTGTAGAACGAGGCTCCCAGGTTTGAGAGTTGCAGAGTCCAGGACAATTTTGTTTAGTGTTGGGCAAGACATGAGACTGTGACACAATAGTATCTTCTGAGTAGCAAAAATAAACAGTCAAAATACCTTAAAGCCCGTTTTAGATATTGAAAAACTGTAGCTCTAAAAAAACATACACAACTGCACATGTTTGCAAAGAGATAAGCACCAAGATAGTGTCAGAAGTTTCAGAGCCAGATGGACTGTTTCCCATCAAGCAGGGAGAGAAGTAGGACGTGAGCAGAGTTTTGGAGAAATGAAGGGGCCTGAATTGCTGGGAGAAGTGGTGTCATTTAATTAATGAGAGTGGAGATAGGGCATTCTTTTAGTTTTTTCTTGTAAGTTTTATTGTAGAATGTGCATGTTATGTATGCATTTAGGCTTAACCTTACTGCTGTTTTCTAACGTTTTTCCAAAAGTTATTTAAAACAGAATTAAGATAATATGCTCGATTGCAGCAGAAAAAAATAGGAAACGAGTAGAATGGAGAGAGAAAAAGAATGGCACCATATGGTTATGTTATTACCCAGATCTACCCAAAACACAGGCAGCTTAGCAAGATTTATTGAAAAATCATTCCTTCTTGCTTGCATAAAGATTATTTTCATGCAATAATCAGACACCGTGATCCCCTTTTTTTCCTATTGGTCAGGGGTTGTGAGGACCCCTATCAAAATAAATGCTGCATTTATACAGGTTGGGAAGTGGATGATTTCAGCCACCAGGCCTGTCCCCGCACCCCCGGGTAGCACTCGTGGAAGTGAGGGGGATTCAGCGAGCAGCGCGGGGCTCGAGGTTTGGGGTGGGTGTGCTGCAGCCTAACTCCTTCTCAGAGACAGATTTAGTAGATTTACTTCTTCCAGGGTTGCTGCGTCTGAGTCTCAGAGTTGGGAAGGGGCGACAGGAAGCTTCGGGGAGCACTTCGCATCTTGAAGGAGGCACGCGGTGCACAAAACCACATTGTCTCCCTCTTGAGAGCATGAGGATGCATGTGCATGTGAGTGTGTATACACATGTTTCCCCAGAGTACAGAATTCAATCCTCTTTCTTGGTGTGTTTGCATGAAATAGAAAATTGTTAAATGCAGTGTGAAACATCTCAGGGCTCATGCAAGTGCTGTCGCGGGTGTAGGTGGTGCAGCACCAGGGAACCCCCGGGCACCGCCAGTTGGGGCTGGCGCATGAGCCAAAGTCTTCCTTTGTGAAAACAGTGGAAACGGGGTCAGTTCTCAAACACTCCCAAAGGGGTGCCAGCCGCATCCTCTCCTGCCGACCACCCTGGCTGCTGGTTGCTGCCTCAGCTCCAGAATTTCCTCACGATTGCGGGTTTAATTTCCCATCTCACCAGGCTGTTCCCCGAGTGTGGCATGTATCATTGGCCACCTCAGGTATCAGGGAGGGTGATGACTATTCAGTGCGCAGAGTTCTTAGAAAGAAGAGAATAAAATCTTAATCTTGCCCTCAGCCTGCTGATTAACAAATCAAATGGCTTTGTCCTTAGTTGAGACACCTAATTTCTGGCCTCCAGGCTCTTGTCAGTAAAGAAAACCTTGAATTCTGTTTTCTAATCCTCGTGAAATGCCCAGTGGGGAGAAGTGATATTTATGGAGGACTGTCTGAAGGACATGAAGTCCATAAATTCCCCCAGCTAGTTTACATTTACCCTTGGATCCAAACAGGCTGCAGGAGAGCGATATATCTGCGCTGTCTTGATTGGGGCCTCTGTGGAATTGCTTCTTTGTAATCTGTTCTTCACCATTTTTTGTTTTTAATTGAATTAAGGATAGTTTCCAGAAACAGATAATGAGTGAGTTTGGGTACTCACGTGCGTGTGAAGAAGAAGTCGTGATGTCTGGAGAGGATTCATGTGGGCCGTTTATTAAAATGGAGGTTCTTGGTCCCCCTTCGGTCATTGTGTTGGGGGCAGAGCCCAGGACCCCAAGTTTATCAGGTCACCACAGTGACTCTGGCACAAGTGGTCTGAGGGACACGTTTAGAAAAAGATTGCTTTTGAGAACCTGGAGGAAGCTCTGGACACATAATGCTACAAAAATTAGTGCCTACACACACCAAATTCTGTGCCCAGTTCCAGGAGAATCAAGAAGATCTCCATGGATACCGAACTAAAAACTTTTTGTTGCATACATGTTTAAGCTGACCTACAGGACAGGCTAGAAATCCATCTCCAGGTTTCAGACTCAGGATGCAGTTCAGGTTTCAGACCAGAACAAGCGGTTCATTTTTATTTTATGATTATTGTGAATCTTGTCAGAGATCATAATTTCTTTGCACTGATGACAAGGAAGCTCTTAGCTCACTGTGCACCCACCTCTAACGAAGGGACAAGATTTTAAGATGATTGCAGTGTGCCTATTTTGACTCCTATGTTATTGACCTGATCAAATTGTTCCTTGCTACTATGCACTCAAACTTTGTTTTTATCCTCTGTGTTGAAAGTGCTTATGAATATAATTAGATATAATTAGTTAAATTTATTATTTTAAATTAGCAAATACATTAATAGTTAAAACCAGCAGAGAGGTATCAAGACTTGGTTTGGGAATTTCCACTGTTTGTGCCATGGAGCCCTTTTTGACAGCTATGGAAATGGAATTTCAACTGGAATCACTACCTCCCAGCAGTGCCAGTTCTACTCCCTATAACTTTCAAAAAAGACAGAAACACATCAGCACTTTGGTTTAAGTAACCTGTAATTAGGTTAAAAACTCTGTAGAGCACAGGAAGAAAACCAAAATAACAAGAGGCACCAGGCGGACAATTAGACATGAGGGGAGGTGGTGAGGGTGTGAATATGGGGTGGGATGGGGACCCAGGGGACCAGACCTGGGAGGAGTCACTGTTAAGAAGTAGGGAACTGGGAATGATAAATAACCACAGTTTTTCTAAAAAGTCAAAAACCTAGCTTTTTTAGGTAGAAATATCCAAAAATAGCATATGATGCCACATAAAATGTGTCACGAATGTGGGTTGTCATTTTAAATACCTTCTGAATAAGGGTTAAACTATTCTTGAAGTCACTTCTTAGTGTAGACAGAGAGGCGTGAGTGACTGATGAGAGATCAGAGATGAGAGACAGGAGGCAGGAGAGGAGAACGAGGAGTGAGGGGTGAGGGGTGAGGGCCTGGGATGGAGAGGCTAGGTGGTAATGACTGAGGAGCTCGTGAACCCATGGTCCACAGTGAATCACAGTAATTTATTCTTTTGGATTTTAAAATACAGGTGTTACATGATTTCCTGAATTAATGTTACGCTAAAGTGTTTATTTTGGTTTGGATGGGTCTTGACCCTGTGATTATACGTACAGTCCAAATCTAAATAATCACACTTATTCGTTAGGTAAATTCTGGAAGAATCACACAAGAGCTATTCATCGGTTTTTACTGTGACTGTGCATGTTCTGAGAAACACTTTGTTAAAGATGTCTTGAAAACTACCAAGAAGAACTTGATTTTCTCATTATTACAAAATAGTCTCTAGGATTTATTTTCTTCTGTTTGCATTTTCATTTTGAAATCAGGACTAGGGAGTTCCATATTTTTTTCTTGATGACTTTTTCTAATGACATTTGTACACGTTGAAAAGTTTAAATCTGATTTTTTTTCTGGCTCCATTCTATAAATCTTACCCTTTTATTATGAAAGTGTTAAATGTGTATTGGTAGCCAAGAGTTGAGCTTTATTAAAAGCTGATATGGGGAGATAGTGTTACACCTGCTTAGAAGTTGGTTTTGGTTACAGTTCACAGAGATATGCTGTTGTCACCGTGTGCTGGGGACCCAAGAGGTCTCTTCCCAAAGAAGAAGCCATTGATTAATTTTAATAACATATCTAAAAATGCATGGTTAATTATGGGATTTTCTTACAGGAGATGAGAAGCAGGGAGATAGCATCCAAAGTTTAGGCACTTTGGCCACATACAGCATCTCCACTCCTGCAGTAGTTACTGAACAAGCAGGAGTGATGAGAAGACTGCTAACTCCAGGCTAGTGGGAAAGGGTGTGTTTGCCAGAAAATTTGATTAAAGATGTAAGCCATTTGCATAGACATAAAACTAGGTTTGTAAGAACCTACGTAAAGGCATTTTGGAAATGCAATTATGTGTGTGCGTGTCTGTGTGTCTGTGTGTGTTAGGGGGAGGGTTACTGAGGAGGAGATGAAATTAAGGAAAGTTTTGACAAACGATAGTGATAATGTATCTCAGAGCTCCTCCTGTCCATACATTTCCCAATGAAATTATTAGTCATAGGATGTGTTACTTCTTTATTTAGCCAAATTGTACAGACTTGGATTTTCTAACCAGATATTTTAAGTGTGTATGTGGGATCTCCTCAATTAACTTATAAGCTGTTGAAAGACAAAAGTGATATTTATATATAATTTTTTATTTCACACTGAAAAAGGTACTATTTTTTCTTAATTTTATTTATTTATTTATTTTTGGCTGTGTTGGGTCTTCGTTTCTGTGCGAGGGCTTTCTCTAGTTGCAGCAAGTGGGGGCCACTCTTCATCGCGGTGCGCGGACCTCTCACTATTGCGGCCTCTCTTGTTATGGAGCACAGGCTCCAAACTCACAGGCTCAGTAACTGTGGCTCACGGGCCTAGTTGCTCCGCGGCATGTGGGATCCTCCCAGACCAGGGCTCGAACCCGTGTCCCCTGCATTGGCAGGCAGATTCTCAACCACTGCGCCACCAGGGAAGCCCTGAACAAGGTACTTTTGAAAGATGATTCCAGGTTGAAGAGAGAATAAGGAATAGTGTCTGAAAGAGCATAATTAGTGATTATGGGTGTGTGTGTATATATATATCTGTAATTATGTTACATCATTATATATAATATGTATATATAATTTATGAATAGTTTTCTATCAATTATTTATATGAGAAAGAGGGAAATTAACTGTGTAATAGGGCTGAAAGGAACTCAGTGGATGGATAAGAAAACAGCTTATAAATGGACCTTCATTTTAAATGAGCCTGTTCTAAAATCCATCTCAAATAAAAGAGTAAATTTTCTGCATTATTTCAGCAAACTTATCTAGAAATTTCTTGCTAGTCTTTAAAGTACAGATCATCAATAAATGTGCAGTATTCCAAACGATGGAGCCAGTATAGGCAATTGTTTAGGTACATGAATTCTCTAAACAGAAAGACCCCAATCCATACTCAGAGTGCATTAATTGGTAGTTGTGATTCCTTATGTAAGTTCCTTAACCTTAATGAGCTTGGTTTTCTCCCTGCAAAATGGGCATTTTGATATTGTGTGAAATTCTCAACAGCTTCTGAAGCAAGTAGTATTATTATTACTACCACATTTCGTCCATGAGACAAATTAGGCTTATGGAGTTTAAGGGGCATGTCTTAGATCGAAAGCTAGTGACTGCCAGGGTAGGACTAGGTCTGAGGTTCTCTGAGTCTGTGCTCCAAGTCTTTGCCACCAGATCATCATGTTATAAATACTAAATACTATTAATACTATTCTAAAGCTCCTTAGTATTTGATTGTTTCTACTACACGTCTCAGTCCAACAAGCCAAAGTACACAATAATGCACCCATTGCTCATAGCCCAGTGTGCATTGCTCTTCATCGGATGAAATTTAGTTACATGATGGTGGTGGTGAAATTCATAATAACAGTGATGATGCTGGTGGTAGGTAGTGATGATGGTGATGGTGGTGGTGATGATGATGGTGGTGGTGATTAATGATGGTGATGATGATGGTGATGATGATGATGGTGATGATGATGGTGATGATGATGATAGTGATGATGATGGTGGTGATGATGGTGATGGTGGTGGTGATGATGATGATGGTGGTGGTGATTAATGATGGTGATGGTGGTAATGCTGGTGGTGATGTTGATGGTGATGATGGTGGTGATGGTGATGACAATCATGATGACTAGAAAGGTTTGTAATTTTCTTCAGACCCAAACAGGATGATGGGGTTCTAGTCTCTATTTCTGACTTTAGAAAATGTCTAAAGCTCACACATCTTAATGCCTGAAGCCTGCTCCAAATCTTTTGTAAGACTATGTTGTACCCAAATGTAGCACAGGGGCTGGAATTCTCTTCCTCAGTTTAGGTGTGTATGTTCACCATTGCATAGTGGCCCTGGATTGGATTTATTTTTACTTGGCACCATAACCTCTGAGACATTTTCCATTGAATTTGGAAACCCTGAGTTCTCCTTTTGTCCTCAGCAAGGTAGAAATTCTCTGGGGGGTTTTATAAATGAACGTAAAAGTGACCTTCTTGATATGAACTTTACATATTTGACATACGACTTGGATATTGCCTCCAGCATGGAGCTTCCAACAGGTTACCTTTTACTGATAATTCTCTTAAAGCCACGTGCTGTAACTGAGGAAATATTCTTGCAAGACTGGTTTTGTAGCAAGACTTAAAACCATTCAGATTGCCAATTTCTACTACATATGCCGAAAAGCAGTTTTCAAATCAGCCATATCATGCAAACTGTGGTCTAAAAACTATTTTAACCAAAATCAAACTATTTAAAATTAGTGGGTGTTCCAAGCCTTCCTGCACAGAAATATACAAGTTATACCTGTGGTTTGCTTGACAATTTAAAATAATAAAAAGAGAAAGCCTAGAAAATCACTAAATCAGCACAAGTTTGGGGTTTTAATCAAAGATTACTCAAGAATATCAATATAGGAGAGGTTTATAGTCGGGGGGGTGGGTAGTAAAGGAAGTGGCTTCTCTTGAAGCTGGACTAACCCACCAGGCATACTTTTTACTAGATTATACATTTATTTAGGGTGGTTTGGGGCATGCGGTGGGCATTTGGGAGGTCAAAGGCCCCCTCCCACCCCTTGGCTCAGGCTGCATTCTATAGTTAGGAGTTAGAGAGTAAACCTAATTCCGTTTGTGTGTATGGTTATTTAATCATTCTAAAACGACACTTTAATGTGGTCACCTGGCTGCAGTAAGGTTGCCGTATTTCAAAAGAAGTGGAGCTGAAGGAGTGGAACTGCCAGCAGTGGGTGTCCTGCCAAGCTGAAAATAGCATTTAACAGGCTTTTAATCTACTGCCTGGGCTATCGGCCCCATGAGTGCTGTTTTCGTCCACAGATTTTAAAAATTAGAACAAAGGGTTATTTTCCCTTAGCGTTCATAGCTGGCAGCGTTATTATTGCAGTGTTAGTCATGGAGCAGAGGTTCTCTCCAAGTGCAGGATTTCAGTTTACCACACACACAAATATGTCCGTACTTAAAGGTAAACAAGAAGCAGGAATCCAGACAGGACACTATTTCAATCAAAGGCAGCTCATTAACCTCAGACGCAAAGCTGATTTTCAGGAGACACGGCTACTGGCTAAAAAGGTGTGCTTATTCCATCCAGCTTTTAAAGTCTGTTTAGAGGAGAATTTAAAATGGAGTAAAATGCAGACCAGGGGCAGGACCACACCTCTGTTACTGCATTGTCTTCCCTGTACCCAGCACCTCGTAAATACTTGGTAAATGGATGAACAAATTAATCAATTCATGATGAAATAGGTCCCGGCAGGTCACTGAGAGGACCATAGGCAGATCACTGGAAAGCGCTACGAGCGTGAATGAAGGTCCCTCTTCCTTCCTTTACGACTTTCTTTGTGACTCGCAGAGACACAGAACATTCTGGCTTTATCCCCCACCCTCTACCGATGCCCTGCACCCCCATGTGTTCATTATCCTGACCTGAATCTATCACAGTCTAAAACTAGAGCATGTGGACTTACTGCAAAAATATACCCAGTGAAAGAAACAAAAGATGGAATAAACCTACCATCCAGGAATTAGCCAAAAATAAGGAATTTAATTTTTTTCTCTAATGTGCACCACTTAATACTTCATAAATAGCGTGAACACTCCAATTATCAAATAGCAAAACTAAAATACTATGACTGACACTGTGTTGCCAAAAATGTGAATCCTGGGTTTTTAGTCTGGGGCCAATTTTATTACTTACTTGGCCAAAATGCGCATTCGGTAGTCACTGTGGCCTGGTGTAAAGTTCTGATGAAGCGTTTTTAAATCTGTGTTGTGTCACACAGCTTGTGGCCTGTCCGAGTCTGCGTTTCACAGCCTCACTGCATTTCAGGGTGTGTCAGGTGGACTGGTTTGCCCACACGAGTGTCTCCGTCGGATCTGAGCTCAGTGTCATAAAAACCAGGCTCACAGCCCTCGTTGTGGCCCGTGCATGAAGCTTAAACACTCATCCCACCCTACTTCAGTCCTGGTCCCCTTCTGAAGTCCCCTCCCATGGGCCACGGGGACAGTTGTTCCTGGTTCACAGACTAACCACACACCCCAGCCCCGTCTAGCCTCAGATGACCCACTGTCACCGTGAGTCACGTCTAGCTGCTCCCAGTTCTGGAGGCCAGGATCCAAAACCAGGGTGTCGGCAGGGCCATGCTCCCTCCGAAGCCCCAGGGGAGGGTCCTTCCCACAGGGCGGGCAGGGTGGTCTCTGGGTCTCTGTCTTCTTACAAGGACAGCAGTCAGGTTGGCTCAGGGCCCATCTTACCCCACTGTGGTCTCATTCACCCTCACTGATTTCACTTTCAATGACCCTCTTTCCACAGAAGGTCACGTCTGAGCCCCTGGGGGTGGGACCTCCATGTATCTTTTTGGGGGACACAACTCCACCTATGATAATTACTTCTCTAAAGGACCCAGTCATTCTTATCGTCGGCCCTGCTTCACTGCCACCTGCTAAGTCCCGCTCGTTCCCTGCTCGGTTTGCTCTCTGTCTTGAGCCACTAAACTATAAGGGCCAAGTGAGAGAGAACCTTTTCTGTCCTGTTCTCTGCTCAGTTTCCAAAATCAAGAAGACACTCAATAAACAGTTACAGAATGAAAATATATTTATATCACAAAATAAACTATCAATGACATGAAGGACCAGTGGCATCTTGACAATATACAGAGAAATAACAATAATCCTCATATTGTAGCATTTTACAGCTTAAAAATAGCTTTCTCACGTCCTGTGATTTTTTTATAACAGTCCAGTTTCCCGAGCAGGGAGCGTGCGGACTAGTTATTAACGTGGAAAGCGGAGGCTCGGGGAGGCGTTGGCTCAGCCACAAACAGCACAGGCGTGAGAACGTCCTGGGCTCTGCTTTTCTTCTCTTTCCTCCCTTCCTGAATGATGACTTCAAACCAACTCCTCGCCTTGTGGAGGGCCATGTGTTTATGTGAAAAGATGAGTGTGGACCACGGGCCCCATGTCCAAGGAGGTCTGAGCAGGTGTCCTCAGGGCTGTGCTGCCCGTTCGGTCTGAGCCTGTTCATTCCATTTCATTCTCTATAAAAACCGCATCTCCGTTGGGAATTTTTACTAGTTGGCCCTGTTCACCGTCAAGCAGAATGACAGTTGAGGGAATAAGAAGTTGGACCAAAGGGGTGGACTTCCTGGGGGAACACACCACGAATGCTGCCCTTTTTTTTCTCGTTATCAGTACTTACTTAACACTTCAAGGGGCAGCACAGGACACGAATGGTGGGTGTCCAGGAGATCATAAACCTGGTTAAACCCAAAGGATGCATTTCCTCTGGCTGAATACCCAGAAGTAGGGTTGCTGGGTGGTATGGTAATTCTATTTTTAATTTTTGAGGAATCTCCTTTCTGTTCTCCATCGTGGCTGCACCAATTTATATTCCCACCACAATGCACGAGGGTTCCCTTTTCTCCACATCCTCACCAACCCTTGTTATTTTCTGTGGTTTTGCTTTTTTTTCTTTTGGATAAGGGCATCCTAACAGGTGTGAGGTGATATCTCACTGTGGTTTTGATTTGCATTTTCCTGATGATTAAGGATGTCGAGAACCTTTTCATGTACCTGTTGGTCGGCCGTCTGTATGTCTTCTTCGAAAAAATGTCTATTTAGTTCCTCTGCCCATTTTTTAATCGGGTTGTGATATAATAGGGTGTTAGTTACCACTACAAAGCCAATCATATTGCAAGATACAAATGTATCAAATCAGCATGTCCTACACCTTAAATTCACACAATGTTACATATCAATTATATCTCATTTTTCTTTAAAGGATACAAAATAGTCCTAAAAAGAAGTTGCAAAATTGACGGGACAACAGAAGGCAATTCTTCCTCACAGATATTCAGCATCCTGCCGTGGGGGAGCTTTCTAGTGCCCATCCCTGAATTCTTGCAGATGTTTACGTTTTAAGCTTGGCCTCCCACCCCTGGCTTCCTGTAAACCCACTTCACAGCATAGGAGGCATATCGGCTTTGGAAGCAGAAGAACCAACTTAAGCTCTGGGTTATCTGATTTCAATTTGTACATAACCTTCGGTGAGCCATCTGACTGGCTATAAAAAAGGAATGATAACCACCTCTCGGGATTTTTATATAGATCATTTGAATTGATGGATTTGGACGTGTCTTGTAAACAGTGATGTGCTTACAGATGTAAGATTACCTTAGCATTTAACTACCAGTTCTTTATAATTATCTCCCTATAATCAGTAGCGCGCGGCTGCCCGCTGTTACCGTCTGGTCACTGCTTCTCCTCCTCCGGGACTGGGTCCCGTTGCAAGTCCAGTGCAGCCTTCCCCCAGTCCCCGTAGAGCAGGTCTCTGCTCGCTGGCACTCTGATGCTGCTGCCATTGACAGACTTGCCCCCATCTCCCTGCGCCAGATAGCTGGGGTGCTAAAGAAGGGGTGTCCTAGCCATCTTTGCGTCCATAGCAGTGGCTTGTATAGATGGACCTCATCATATGAATGTGATATATAGATATATATATAGATAGATAGATATATATATCCTATAGTATTTTCTCTCTGTCTCATTTAGTCTCACAAGGTATCACACTCAAGAAAGAGAAGCCAGGAGAGAGCATGTCTGTCACTCCCTCAGTGCCTCTGTCCTGATATGCTGAAATCACCCAGTGTTTCTTCCATACAGACATTGTGCTATAGTGTCTCCTTCCCTAAATATCTTTATTCTGGGCTTTTAAAGGTGCTACTTTGGGAAATTTAGAGTTCATCTCATTTAAGGACTGGTCAGGTTGAAATAGATGTGGTGGTTTTTACCCAAGAATTATTATTCAGAAACATTCTCCATATTCATGTTTTCCTCATGGTTAAAAACGGCTGAGATTGATGTTGTCTTCCTTCTGCTAATGAAAACAGGAAAATCTAAATTTGTAGATTTACTATTCCTGGGCAAACACATTACGCTGGGACTATGAAGATATTTGTTCCTCTGGAATCACAGAAAAAAATGCTCCATCAGAGGAAGCTGAGGAATGTGAAAGGTGGATTGATGTACCAATGCCACCAGATGATGAAGCAGAGCTAGTGCCCTGATGGACAGAAGCTTCCAGGATTACATGGTCATATCCCGCCAAGAGATGCAAGGTTGGATGAATTTGTGGGGCTCCTTAAGTAAATGAGATGCTAGTCAGGTGTCTCAGAGTTAAAATATCAGGGAATAGTTTTGGCTGAGGAATGAGCAGATTGGGAAACATTTGGCCACAATAGCTCACACAGCCCAGAGAAATCTGGAAGAAAGCAAACTGCTGATTTGAGCTGCATTCTTGTACCGGCAGGCTCGCTGCCGGGGTCTGTGTGCCATAAGCAGAGCGACCCATCTGTGAACAGGCAGAGGGTACCTCCCCGTGCTCCTCAAAAGGGGGTGCAAACATCTATCGTGTGACCAGACCCAGAGTATGCTCTGAAATACAGGTCTGTCAGGCAGCATCCTCAAGACCCCAGAAATATTGCAGTCTCTCCCACCTGGTGAAAGGCAGACAAATGCATCCCGGTTGGGACAAGAGGAGGATCAGGAACCGTGGTTCTCACAGTCAGAACCCGCAGACAAGGGTGCACGCGTAAGACAGTGATATTTTCAACTCCCCCCCCGCCCAGTTTTAACATCTTCCTCCCTGCAGGTCAAGGCTAACTGAAGGGTCCTGCAGGCTGACCCCATTGATGACAACACGATCTCTGAAGGGAAATGTGTATTCAGTGGGGTCCCACACTGGTGGCAGTTAGGCATTCATCTATTTTTGCACCAATTTGGTAATGCACCCCTGGAGCAGTCTTTAGGAAAGGCCTTAATTAAGATTGCTGCCTGGGGCAAAGTGTAGGACCCACAATACATCACGGGACAGCAGCCCAGACACAGATCTTGCTACTCAGGCCTGCTCATGAGGTGTGAACAAATATTGCCATTTTCATTTTGCTGAGGATCGTTTTTGAATAGGATTTAAAAGGCAGCACCCACCGTAGAATTCTTGAACATCCATTTTTCTCACCAAATCTGAGATCATGTCTGTGTCTTTTAAAAGAAACTACTTGCCTCAAACGTCTATAATCTCTTACAAATTATGGAATAATCCTATGTTTAAGAGAGTTTTTTTATATATACAAAAAATAGAATGGATACTTCATATTAAATGATTTCATGAAGCAAATCAAGAAATAAAAATATGACTCCCTCTTGTAATTTATGTAATTTTTGAAGAATGAGATGACATATTAATATTTATATTAGTACAATGGAAGGATTCCAATCTGCTGTAAATTCAATTAATTCCCTTCCTCCTCTGAGCTCACATCAGTCTCCACTCCAGCTAAGGGCAATCCTTTTCACTCATAGGTGGAGAACCATTGCCCCTGCTTTTATTTCTCTGACCCTCTTGACTCTGCAGAGACGTGAATCTGTACCTGTTTAGCACAAGCCTGAACACGTGAATTGCACAACAAACATCCTTTTTGTACATTTTATATTCTTCACATGGATTTCCTAAAGCTTGCCTGTTGCAGTATATATACATGCTTTTTTTTTTAAGTCTGACTATGTCTTAGCAGTACGTCATATGTCACAACAGGGTCCTATGACCTCCAACTGCTGAAGTTATAGAGCCTGGGGAGTGGGACGGCAGGGCAGGTGGTCCAAGCCCAGGCTTCCGGTGGCCCCTCCGCCTCCTTCCTCTTGGGAGCTGCAAATAATCCCGCTCCTGAGCTGGACTCTCCCCTTGTTCCCCGGGGATTTGCACCAACAAGCATTTGCACCCCAGGGTGCATGTGTTTGTATGCGTGTGTGTGTGTGTGTGTGTAATGTTTATTTAGTAAGGTGGGTGGTTTTTTTTTTTTTTTTTTTTTTTTTTTTTTTTGCTTGTTAAATCATTTGCAACCACAGAGCTCAAGCATTTTAAGTGTTGAGTCTTTCTCAACCTCTTACTTTGCATCAGAATCAACCTAGTACTTTGAGGACCTTCCCTCTGAGCCCTGCCCAGTTATCCTGTTTGATTTTCAAGGTTTGCTACCCAAGGCCCCAGAGAAGGGATCCGACACCAACCCCCTCCTGGGGCTCAGACAGCACCACCCAACCGCTCTGGCAGTCTCCACAGCGCCCTCTCCCCCCACCCCACCCCCCGCCGCACCCTCAGGGATTTGGATATGCAGTGAGGGTTGGGAGCCACAGAAGTGCCAGCGAGCAAGGTCTAAGTTGAAAACTGAGGGAACAGTTCTACGTTTTCTCTCTTCCTTCCTCTTCCAGTCCCAAACCAACACACCCATGTTTATAGGTCTAAATCCCAGCTACTTTCTTGGCATTTTACATCTGAGAATCCCACCCATACATCTGGATTTCTGGTTTCTCTTGAAATATCTGACGTTTCTGGCCACATCCTTGTGGTGATAGGTGGCCTCGCTGACCCTTGTTACCCCTCCGTGTGAACTGTCTGTCGTTACTTCTGCGCTGGTACTTTATTGTGAGGTAGATAATGACTCCTGTATACACATATCGCTTTCAAAATAATAGAACAGAACACAGACCAAGAAGAGTACAGTAGAACATCATTGCAGACGGGCAGTCCTGATTGTTCGTAGGCAATCAAAGCAAATCTAAATTTTAGACCCAGATACCTACAGACATTTGTGTTTTTAATCCCTTGACCTAAAGTTTTCAGTCGTTTTGTCTACTCAATTCATCAGATGATTTACTCAACTGTCCATCTAGACTTACCTATTCAGAATATAACACTTTGGAATTTTGGGAGAATATCGTGGTATTTCAGAATTCTGCCTGTCACCTCCCAAATGCCAGAAAAGATCTCTGTCAGAGTTACCATCTAGAAAGCAACCATCACATGTGTACTGGTGCTCAGTAAACACAGGCACGCACACGCACACGCACACACATTCTCTGGGGCAACAGGCCCAGGGACAAATGTCGGGTGAATGACCAGCTGACATGGCACTTCCAGGAATTGTGTCTTTACTCCCTTAAATAAATAAGGCCTCAAGGTACCAGAAACACAGCACCTTGGAGCTGAAGTAGATTTTAATTACTGGCCAGGCTTCTCAGACACTCACCTGCTGAAATCTGATGATGCAGCCAGAAGAGGGGAAAGTCACACATTTTCTTTCTCATCAGGAGAAACCTGAGCGCTTGGGGCCCTGTGTCCTGCTGGAGTTGGACGTGAACAGGCTGTGGTCCCAGCAAACATGCTGTCCCAGAACAGGGAGGGCAGGGCCGTTGGGTGGACACGGGGCCTGTGGCCACCTGGGTTCTCACATCAGCTGTGTGTGAAATCTTCCCTGTGAGATGCAGCCTCCCTGCAGCCAGGAAGGTAGCGTCCCACTGCGTGGGCCAGAGGACCTGGTGCTGCCCCGTCCCCATTGCCAGAAGGTGGCATGAGAGGCTGGCGAGTAGGAGTCAATGATCCCTGCCTGCAGCTGTGCCTACATGGGTGCAAACCCGCCTGCACCTATGCCTACATACATACTTACATACCTATTCAGATACTTATCTACACATGTACCTACATGTGTACATACCTACTGACTATCTATCCACATATGTACCTGCATACTTACCTTCACATATACATATGTACATACATGCTTGTGTACCTACATATATACATACCTACCTATGTGTCTATTTACATAGTTATCTACATATGCACCTACATACTTCACACATACATACATATATACTTACATATATTCCATACATACCTACCTACATGCCTACCTAAGCATGCACCTTGACACATAAAATACATGTGCAGGTGCAGGTGTGCACACCTACCTACCTGATTACGTAGAAAGCTTCCAGGTTTCGAGCTAAGCAGGGTGTGTTCACCTGAGTCCCCACCAACTGAACTGTCAGGAGAATAAGCCGCCTAGATGCCCAAGTTTACTTGAAAATTGCACAGTTTGTGTCCCTTGAGGTGGTGCCAGGTCTCCCTGGAGCCACAACTGGGACAGAGCAGGACTTCGCAGGGGACCAGGGTGGGGGGCTGACACGGCTCCCACCCTGAGTTTGGGGACGTGAGGGGACTCTGGAGGACCCCCTCGATCAGCTGTGGAGTGACTCTTCTTAATTTCTCTCACACATGAGGGTTGACAGACGGTGCTTCTTGCAAACACGAGTGTTTAAGGCGAACTCTGCACACCAGGAATTCTAGCCCCGACTTTTCTGTGTGTCACTTTTCAAACCAATTTTCAAGGATTTGTTTCCTTTGCAGCTGAATAAAAGAAATAAAGTCTGCACATGAGAGATAGTATTGTCCTGGGGAAATATCCAGAGGATTAATGTATTTTGACTGCAGTGAGCAGGAAATTGTGTTTCAGCCGTGCTTATGGGCTTATTGTGAACACGTCACATCAAGAACAATTTGTTAAACAAGAAATATCAGGAATAGAAATAGGAAGGCAAAATAAATGGGGAGAGAAAGACCTGGAGCAGTTGTGATGTGTATCTGCGTCGTCAATAGATGAGAGGCTGCCTCTCACTCAGGAAAAGGCAAATCCCCCGACACCCAGCAGAAGAAGAAGAGATGTTTTCATCACGTTGCTTCCGCGTCGTGGCTGAGACTGGAGGGTCAGCAGTTCCCATAGTGGCGATTTGTAAATGCAGTGGGAGCTGAACCCGTTTGGACAAGCTCAGTTCTGCCCTGATTAGATGACACCCTATCACAGCCGTCTGTGTATTTACCACCTTCTCAAACGCACACATGAGAAAGTGCCTCAAGGAAAGGCAGCAGCAGAGGACGACCCCATGTCCAGGACAGTGATGACGACAGAGGCATCTTCGGGTCACCGCAGGTCACAATGACATCGGCAGCCCTGAGTGGGCTGCGTTGTTCTCATTTGTTTTGTTTTTTCATTAGTTTCTCCACACTGGAGATGGAAGAAGGCAGGTCATTTTTAAAAAATTTGTTGGTTATCATGTAACAGTCAAAATGACTTTCTTATTGTGTAAAGCACACCACTGAGAGATCAGAAAAGCAATGTCTTAGGATGGGAAGGACAAAAGAATCTCTGAGTTTTCCAGACAGACCTTTGTTTCTTCTCAAGCAAAACGCTGTTGAAAATTACTTGCTCACTAGAGAACTAAGTATTGTTGTCTGCAAATATTTGTGTAGCTAGGACAAAATGACTAAGTTTTTCTTGGAATTACTGCCGAATTGTAAGTTGTCACTCAGGTTGCCGCAACTTATTATACCACTAGAATCCTGTTGGTTCAGTGATGGGGATATTTAGATCCCAAAGGCCTATGGCTAACAGCGTCCAGAAAAATAACTGACAAAGTAACTATGATGTTTGGAGCAGGAGTGTTGAAAAAGCCGTTTTGAAATTTATTATTTTTCTCAGTTTTGCTCTTAGCATCATTTGAATCTATAATTTAAATCTTATAAGGTTTTTAGAAATAAGAAAATAGGAGAGAAATTGTCTACATTTAAGTCTAAGGACCATAGCAGCAAAGAAGTTCCCTGAAAATTAAACATCGTATTCTCATCTGAAAGGAGATGCACAGGGTGACGCTTTATTCTGGCCTCCCTGTGTTCATTTCAAAGTCGACAACCCCAGGTTGCTGCTTCTCCTTGTTCTTGGGACCATCATCACACGGTCAAGGTAACGGTTCTTCCAATAAAGGACTGTGAGCCCCTCCTATCAGAGGAGGAGGCCAGGCTGCCCCAGTGCCTGCAGTGGGTGGATACAGAGGCAGCACCATCCCGAGGGGCAGTGTTTTCTCAACTGGCAATAAAATGTGCCTTGGGATCCTGACCCGTGTGCTGGGGAAGCATTCTGGGGAGAATTACTATGATTTGCCCAAGATTACTACTCTTCCACACTTAGGCAGCCCGATACAGTTCTCTCTAATTGTTAAGAGAGGAAACCGCTGTAAGTTATCCACAACTTGTGACTGGAACCCGGCCAGCCACATCTGGGCCCCATGGACGCAGCCTTCGCCATTCCATCTACACAACAGGGGCCGAGTATCCAGGACCCTTCCAGGGGTTCCACCCAGCGGACACAAGCAGGGGTGTGCACTGTGGCCGCGGCCTCGGCCTCCCCAGGAAGCTGGGCCCTCCTCAACACTTTGCGAAATCCCCTGGGCAGATAGGAGCTCTGGCTGCCAATGGCCTGTCTAATCCGGTAGCCATGGGAACGGCGGTCAGATGGAAGAGGATAAGGTAGGGAAGTTATAAAAAGAAGGCTGTCATTGAAACCTGCACCTTGTCTCCCAATCCTGTGCGTTTCCATGGAAGCAGGAGCAGATCCACCCGCCAGGCGCCATCCCAGCCTCAGCCTCCCGGACTGTCAGTCAGCTTCAGGCCTCCTCTCAGGAGCTGTCAGACCACAAATTTTATGAGGCCTTCACAACGCGGGACCCCCAAACCACCCAGGCCGGGGCGTGGAGCTCTCCCTCTGTGACACCGCAGGGCCTGAGGCTCCTTCCTGGAACGTCCTGCTCTGAGTGGGTGCAGCCCAGCAGGAGGGTGGCCAGGCTCCCTGGGGTGACCCGCCCCCCCATCTTCCCCCACCCCCAATCCCCAGCCCCCAGCCCCCAGCCGCTTCTGTGAGGCCGACCCCTCGAGGCCCCCTGCCCACATTGCTGGTCTCTCTCGTGCTGATCGTAGAGCTTAGCCCATCCTCACCCACCCAGAGCTCTGCTCGAGCCTCTGCTCTGACCCCCCTCCCCTCCCCCCCAGGCTGCTTTCCTCCTGCAGAAGTTTCCCTCGAATCACAGGTGACAGTTTCTCACCTTCAAATGCATCTCTTCTGTTGGAGACACATCGTGCTCCCACTGTTCTCAAAGCAGCTAGAATGCTCTCTTGGGCGTGTTTAGCTGTCTCCAAGACAAATGATTTTTCACCTAGATTTGGGAGGAAACAAAAATTTGTGTTTAGACTGAACAGACACCGTTCTCTTTTGCCTGAAAATTCATGCAGTGACCTCCTCGGCTGCCTGGGAGGCGTTCCTAAGACTCACTCCCAGTGGCCTTTACGTCTTGAGATGAAGCACAAACACAAAGGTTAATTGATTTACACATTTTCCTTCCCATTGGTCAGCCCTAAGTTCAGCTCCAGATTCATGCAAAATATCCATCGAGCGTGAAACATTCACAGAATCTCCATGTGATTGTCTCTCTCACACAAGCGGGACATAAATACACAGGAGCAACACCAGGCGAAATGAACAGGCTTCTGTTTCTGTTTCTAACGTGTCTCCTTCTCCCTTCAAAATTGCTCAGGCCATGGGACAATTCCAAGGGAAATTTCAAAGCCTAGGAGATTCCTGATACACACTTGATTCCTGACAGTGAGGCAGGTGAAATATTATTATCCCTTTTCACAGATAAGGCAGCTGAGGCCTAGAGATGAGTAACTGGTAATTTGGGGAGAAAAAGCAGATTAGACTCAAGTCTCATGCCTTCCATCACATTGCTTTAAGTAACTATGTAAGAGAATAAATCAATGAACCCCAAGGAAGAAGACTGCTCAGAAAACCTGTGAACCTGCCTGTGGACATGGTTTTCATTTCTCCCCATTGGTTATTTTAAACCCACAGGCCCCTGAGGACAGAGGAGTAGTGACTGCCTGGGCCCTTTGGGGAGGAGATGGGGTCCCTGGGTCCTAATCATGTCACCCTAGCCTCCCTGGGGGGACTGATTCCTTCTCACTGTTCTTTAAAGTGCACGTATCCATCCATTTATCCCACAAGTGCAGACCAAGGCTGTAATTTGGGTAGCAAGCAAATGGGTGTCCCCACCTGTGGGAGCAGTTACTATCGAGGAGGGCAGGGATGGTGACAAATACACAGTAAGCTGCAGAGTAAATGTGAGAATCCTCCCTCCGGGATGCACAGGGCTGGTCATTCTTCTCTCTGAAGCCCTCCCTCCCTGGTTCCCCAGCTCAGCACCTCTGGACACACAGGGTGAATCCAGCTTCCTGAACAGACAAGTCTTACGCTCCTGGAAGGTGTTTACCTCCACCCACCCACCGGGTTGGGGACGTCTGTCCCTCACCTCCCGCCGCACCTGGGGTCACAGGTCAGCAGTGTCTCCCCAGCCCGTGTGGTCACTGGCACGCGCCCACCAGGTGTCCTCGATTTCCTCCAGTCGTGCCCCCACCCCCGTGGCCTCCTGCAGGGTGGTTCAGACCCTTTCCCCTGCCACCCTCTCCCTCTCCACGTCTGGCCTCCAGTCTCTGCACACCTCCCGACCCCCTCTTTGTTGTGTCCCACACAGGCTTCCACTACAGAACTGGTCCCTGGGTTGCAGGTTTTGCCAGTTAGCACCAATGTCACCTCCCTAGACTGTCAACCCCCGGGGGCAGGGGCCAAGTTTTACACCCTGTGATTCCCTGGAATTTGCACGGTGGTGCCCTGAGTTCAAGATGTGAGAGCAAAGTGTGTTTTGTACACAAATACACAAAAGGAGGAGAAGGCATTAATCCACCGGAGGAAAGGCTGGTGTGATGAGACACAGGCTGAGGTGTTAATACAAAATGTAAACACGAGGCCCGCAGAACAGCAGACGTCAGTGGACTCGACACAAGGATTCAGCATTGGAAGGCTGCGCCTTGTTTCACCCGGTTTCTCTGACTCCTGTAAATCATCCCACTACCTGTTTTGTGTTTCCACCTAGGTGACACACAGGCACTTCAAATCTCCAACACTGAACTCCCCATCATTCCCCGCTCCACAGATTTGCTTCTGTTTTTCCATTTTTTGTCCTGGTGAAAACCACCAGAATCCACTCAAATTGTCTGACCCCAAACCTCTCTCTCCCCTTACCCCATATTTCAAGTCGACAGGTCCTGTAAATTTATGTCCTAATATATCTTGACTCCCTTCCCTCCCCACAAACAAGGCTCTCTCTGATCTGAGGCCCACAGGGTCACACACACACAGCCCACACATGACCCCCCTGCAACACGGATCACCGGGCCCCTCATCCCATTCCCTTATGTGGATGGCGCTTCTCCCCTGTGTTTGGGTAACTCCTACTGATCCTTTAGGAAAGGTTCCATGAACGAGGCCACCATCATGGCCACCTTCTCACCCACCCTGTCACCCCATACATTCTTCTGCCATTGCACTTACCGTAATGTTTGGACCCACTTTCTCAAGTGTAGACATTATATCTTGTTCATCTCAGTGGTCTCATTATCTGGCACACAGGAGATGCCTAATATGTTTGTTGAAATCTTAGACTGAATTGTTTTCGTTGATGGCAAGATGAGGGAGGGTGTATTGAATTATAGCATAAATAAACTTGACTTGTAATCATCTAAATGACCACAGGCAAAGACGACTGCTTTGTTCAAATGGTAGTACGCAGAGGATACTGTTCAGGGAAGAATGGTGTCTAATAGGGAGGTGCGGGCGCTGTCCTTGGTCCTGCCTTATTCAGTATTTTTAGATGTGGAAATAGATCATAAATTTCTGAAGGCACACAGACCTGGAAGCATGGGTAGTGTAGTGGATGTTAGAACTGGAGGAAATTAAGCAACAGAAAGTTTAAAAAGAAAGCATATCTTAGTTTCACACACACACCCAAAATGAAAACCAGAATAAGAACAATTAGTTTTCTCCTGATAATTGAAGACATATAGAAATAGAATTCTCTAGCCCTGTGGGGTTTCAGAAGGAGGACAGTGGATATATTTTACAAGGATGTAGATTATAATAATGTAATAAAACCCTTCTGGAGAGCTCTGACTGTGGAATGAAATATTTTGTGGAAAAGTGAGTTCACATTCTTTGGAGGCTGAAAACTCCTTTGGGATCTTTCTGCCATAGGGTGCGAGTCTGCTAAGAAATGTGAGGGTGTCTTTATGGGTTCTCCTTTCTTTGGCTCTTAGAAGCAATTTACACAATAGATTTTATCTATATTTACATCTGAAGATCACTTACACATAATCTGCCATATGACATAAAATTTATTAAAAATTGGTGTTCTGGAGTTAATAAAGACTGAAATTATGTGTTTACGATAAATCCTGGCTATTACAAAGCTCCATTAAATATATGCACACACAGATAAGTGGGATTCCTGCAGTTTGTGAAAAGAATATATCTTTAATGCAATTTTGAGCTAGTCATGATTTTAAGTTGCTGCTTTTCATTCTAAGTGTAAAGTTCTGTTAATTCAGCTGTAACATTTTCAGTTATCTTTGTTACATGTCATTTGTTAGCCCTACAGTGCCTATAGTGTATGGCAATACATATTTTCATCAACAATATTTTGGCTTATAACTTCCAATCACTGGAGTTGGAAAGATATATGTATGGCATTTCAGATATCAGTAATCAATACCCCTTTTGATAAAGTAGATAAGCACATAATGCCATTCAAATGTGCTTGTATTAGAAACAGTTGTGGTTATATCTGAGTTATTTTGCTGCAGACAAACAGAAATGGATTTGGGAGGTGGCTCAGGGTACCTTCCCTGCTAAATGGACTGTGGCTGAGAAAGTCTGAGACAGGGTTTGTGCATCAGGGAGAGAGTTGGCTACATAACCTTGAAGGGACCTTCCAATGCTAAGTGTCCCAGCTCTCTGGCTGCCTTGCCAACGTCCAGACTACTCAGACTCACGTGCAAGTTCCCACCTCACATCCATATGAAGTACATTTGCTTCATCCAAACTAAACTGCTCATCATTCCCCATGCAAGTCCCATCCATTCTTGTCTCCAAGTGCCATACCATACTGTTTTAACTTCTGCAGCTTTGTGATATATTTTGAAATCAAAGTGTAATGCTTCCATGTTTGTTCTTCTTTCTCAAGAAAAGAAAAATGCTTTGGCTATTTGAGTTTTTTGTGGTTCCATATGAATTTTAGGATTTTTAAAAATCTTCTGTAAAAATGCCATTTGGATTTTGATAAGGATTGCGTTGACTCTGCAGATTACTTTGGCTAGTATGGGTATTTTAACAATATTGTCTTTCAATCCATGAACACGGGATATCTTTCCATTTATTTGTGTCTTCAATTTCTTTCATCAGTGATTTGCAGTTTTCAGTGTACAAGTCTTTTACATACTTGGTTAAGTTTATTCTTAAGTATTTTATTCTTTTTGACATAAATGGCCTTGGTTTTTAAATTTCCTTTTTGGTTATTTCATTCTTTGTGTACAGAAACACAATAGACATCTGTACACTGATTTTGTATCCTGCAACTTTACTGGCCTTGGTTTGTTGGGGGCTTTTTTGGGGTTTTTTTGCGTTACGCAGGCCTCTCACTGTTGTGGCCTCTCCCGTTGCAGAGCACAGGCTCTGGACATGCAGGCTCAGCGGCCATGGCTCACGGGCCCAGCCGCTCTGCGGCATGTGGGATCTTCCTGGACCGGGGCACGAACCCGTGTCCCCTGCATCGGCAGGCAGACTCTCAACCACTGTGCTACCAGGGAAGCCCTGGCCTTAGTTTTTAAATTTCCTTTTCGGTTATTTCATTCTCTGTGTACAGAAACACAATAGATATCTGTATGCTGATTTTGTATCCTGCAACTTTACTGAATTTGTTTATTGTTTCTAAGTTTTTTCATGGAGTCTTCAGGATTTTCTACATATAAGATCATGTTATGTCCAAACAGAGAACATTTTACTGCTTCCAATTTGGATGGCTTTTATTTCTTTCTCTTGTCTATTGCTCTGGCTAGGACTTCCAATACTATGTTGAATAGAAGTGGCAAGAGTGGGCATCCTTTCCTTATTCTTGATGTTAGAGGAAAAGTTTTCAACTTTTCACCATTGAATTTGATGTTAGCTGTGCTCTTGTCATATATGACCTTTATTAGGTTGAGGTAAATCTCTTCTAAACCTAGTTTGTTGAGTTTTATCATGAACAGATGTTGAATTTTGTCATATAATTGTTTCTGCATCTATTGAGATGATCATATGATTTTTATCCTTCATTCTGTTAATGTGGGGTACCACCGTTATTGATTTGCATATATTGAACCATTCTTGCATCCCAGTGATAAATCCCACTTGATCATGGTGTACAATCCTTTTAATGTGCTTTCTTATTCAGTTTGCTAGCATTTTATTAAGAATTTTTACGTCTATATTCATCAGGGATATTGGACTATAGTTTTCTTTTCTTGCAGTGTCTTTGTCTGGCTTTGGCATTAAGGTGATGTTGGCCTCATAAGATTTGCTTGGAGAAGTATTCCTTCTTCATCAGTTTTTTGGGAAGAGTTTAAGATGTTTACTGCGGCATTGTTCACAATAGCCAAGATATGGAAACAATCTAAATGTCCACCGATGGGTGAATAGATAAAGAAAATGTGCATATATATACAATAGAATTTTATTCAGCCTTTAAAAAGAAGGAAATCCTGCCATATGCAAAAACATAGATGAATTTTGAAGACATTATACTGAGTGAAATAAGCTAGTCACAGAAGGACAAATGCTGCATGATCCCATTATGTGAGATGGTCAAACTCTTAAAGCAGAGAGTAAAATGGTGGTTTCCAGGGGCTGGGGGTAGTTTTTGTTCAAAAGGTATAAAATTTCAGTTAGGAAAGATGACTTAGTTCTACAGATCTGCTGTGTAGCATAGTGTGTGTATTTACAATACTGTATTGTGCACTTAAAAATTGGTTAAGATGGTAATCTCATGTTAAGTGTTCTTATCACCAAAAATAGGAGGGGAGGAGAGAAACTTGAAGGTGAAGTATGTTTATTATTTTGACATGGTGATGGTTTCATGGGTATATATGTATCTCCAAACTCATCAAATTTTGTGCATTCAGCAAAGGAAACCATAAACAAGATGAAAAGACAACCCTCAGAATGGGAGAAAATATTTGCAAATGAAGCAACTGACAAAGGATTAATCTCCAAAATATACAAGCAGCTCATGCAGCTCAATATCAAAAAAACAAACAACCCAATCCAAAAATGGGCAGAAGACCTAAATAGACATTTCTCCAAAGAAGACATACAGATTGCCAACAAACACATGAGAGAATGCTCAACATCATTAATCATTAGAGAAATGCAAATCCAAACTACAATGAGATATCATCTCACACCAGTCAGAATGGCCATCATCAAAAAATCTAGAAACAATAAATGCTGGAAAGGGTGTGGAGAAAAGGAAACCCTCATGCACTGTTGGTGGGAATGTAAATTGATACAGCCACTATGGAGAACAGTATGGAGGTTCCTTAAAAAACTACAAATAGAACTACCATATGACCCAGCAATCCCACTACTGGTCATATACCCTGAGAAAACCATAATTCAAAAAGAGACGTACCAAAATGTTCATCGCAGCTCTATTTACAATAGCCAGGACATGGAAGCAACCTAAGTGTCCATCATCGGATGAATGGATAAAGAAGATGTGGCACATATATACAATGGAATATTACTCAGCCATAAAAAGAAACAAAATTGAGTTATTTGTAGTGAGGTGGATGGACCTAGAGTCTGTCATACAGAGTGAAGTAAGTCAGAAAGAAAAACAAATACCGTATGCTAACACATATATATGGAATCTAAGAAAAAAAAAGGTCATGAAGAACCTAGGGGCAAGATGGGAATAAAGACACAGAACTACGAGAGAATGGACTTGAGGATATGGGGAGGGGGAAGGGTAAGCTGTGACAAAGTGAGAGAGTGGCATGGACATATATACACTACCAAACGTAAAATAGATAGCTAGTGAGAAGCAGCCGCATAGCACAGGGAGATCAGCTCAGTGCTTTGTGACCACCTAGAGGGGTGGGATAGGGAGGGTTAGAGGGAGGGAGATGCAAGAGGGAAGAGATATGGGGACATATGTATATGTATAACTGATTCCCTTTGTTATAAAGCAGAAACTAACACAGCATTGTAAAGCAATTATACTCCGATAAAGATGTTAAAAAAATTGTGTGCATTAAATATGTCCAGATTTTTCTATATCAGTTATAACCCAATAAAGCTGTTTTAAAAATATGAAACATATAGGAATGAATAAATTATCAATTAAGTAACTACTATCAAACCAATCAACTTGATGAGTTACATCAGGATTCTCAAGCTAATTATTACCTCACTTGATCACCCTTTTCTTGTTCCATGAATCTATTCTAGAGGTCTTCATTCTTTGGGACTTCTCAGTAAGCCCCCAAATTTAACTTTTATAACAGCATAAAAGTGTGGTATTAAAAACTGGTAACCATCCATTAAGTGAAACTTGGAGTATCTAATGGTTTTCAAAACTTTTTGCACATTTTAAAGACAAATTCTAAGATCAGAATACTAAATAATAATAATAATTCCAAACCAAGCAAGGGACTAAAGATGGCATAAGTCCAGATGTGACTGCTAAATGTTATCCGAAAACCTTGCATTTTGCCAACAAAAGGAAGGTCATGACATTCAGTGGCCTCGTGCAATTAACACACGTTCTAGACACGAGGAGCAGCGAGGGGCCCTCATCTGTATCTTCTGCCATGGAAGCGCCCAAGGTAAACCCAGCCTGTGGTCCTGGCTCTCATAGAAATGCTCTTGCAGTGTCTGCCTTCAGCTGCAGAGGGAAGAGAGGAGCCGGATGCAGCTGAAGCCACCGCCTGCTCCTAGAGGGCCATCGGGCCAGGCTGGGTGGCCAGGCAGCGCTGCTGCGGCAGAGGAACATGGGGGTTGGCGATTCAGCCACAGGTTGGCCCAGCTGGGGGCTTGGGCAACAGCTTCATCTTTCCGAGCACCGTCCTCTCGTCTGCGAAATAACACAATTTCAGGAGTCGCTCTCCTGGATTTCATACTCAGTAACTCAGGCAAGCCTAAAGGTGTTTCGCTATGACATGGATGTGGTTCTCCTGTAATCGTCCCAGCTCGTTTGGGGTGTTAGCTTTACACGATGGCTACTTCTGCTTGTGAAAAGGAAACTCACTGAAGTTCTGGTTCTGAGAAGCCAGGTCCCTTTCGTCCCGTGATGAGAACAGGCCGCCGGGGCTGCCGCTTTGCTGGGGCTGAAAAGTCTGCTGGCCTCCATGACCCAGATCCTCCTCCAGCTCCTTAGATGTAGCTGGTATTTCCCCCACGAGCCGCTGGCTGCCTCTCCGTCCTAAAGCATCTGGACGCTGGAGTAGTACCGTGTGCCATGAGATCATCTAGAAGTGGACCCCCCGAGATGGGCGGGCGTACGTGAGCTGGGCATGCTCCGTCAGGTGTGGACAGCAGGAGCTGAGCCCCAGTCAACCCAGGGCACTAGGGAGCAGTTTTGCCCAGAGCAGATGGCAGCTCCCACCGCAGACCTGGAGCGAGAGGCCCGAGTGCTGAGCAGACTCGCCTTCACTCCCCAGGGGTCACTGCTGGACCAGCTCGGGCTTCCGTCTGAAAGCGTTTCCTACAACGGACTAAATAGGCAACTGGGCCTGACTTTATTTTGCTTGGTGCTGTTTTTCTTTTACTTTTCAGTTTCACGAATACTTGAATTTTCAAGTGATACTGTTATTTTAGAGGGAAAAACTCAGAAAAAAAGGATGGGATTGATCCCGACAACCTTGCTTGGATGACATATTAAAAACATATCGGCTGAACAACGACTGTTGTATATAGCTGGCCTGGTGTGCAGCACGTCAGTGTTAGACTTCCGATTCCACTATAATTATAGAAAGAAGGCTGCCATCCCTGCAGCGGGGAGCACTTAAAATGACAGCAGAGGGAGTAAATTACTGGGCCTCCATGTCCCAGGCAGACAGACGGCTTTCATTTCATGAAGAGGGGCCCAGCGCTGTGTCAAAGCCAGCTACCCAGTGAGCTTAATGTGCTTTTAAATAAAAAGCTCAAGATGGAATAAAGGAAGTAGAAGCAGACTTTGCCATCCGCCAGCACAAACATTTATTTTTATTTTCCCAAAGCACGGAGTGCCGGAACTGTGTCAGGAACGCCGACATTATTCATTTTGAGTTTTGCTTGCCATCCCTGGGAAACAAAGCTGACCAGTTAACAGCCAGTGTGTGTTGGTTTCATGGGCACTGTTTCAGCGTGGGTTCAGTGCCCACACGAGGTGTCATGTCACCCTCTAATCCTGCATCTCCCTCAGGCACCAGCAGTGGAAGCTCCGTGGCTTTAAAGTCGACGCGGCCCAAACAGAAACAGTTGGAGCAGCTCCCGATGTGCCTTCCAAGCTCAGTCTAATTCTTAAGGCCTGAGAAGGAGAAAGTTATTTCTCACAAAGCTGCACAGGCCTTAATTAGTTCTTGAAAACCTAACCAAGCATTTTTTTTTTTGGTTCACTCAGAAAGATGCTTGCTTTGAAGAACTGACAGGAGCTTGAAAACCAGTGATGCCTTTTTACACAAATGCTCTTCCTGAATCCTGAGTCTCTCCAGTTGGTAGCAAAGAGCTAAATTGATAAACACTTAAACTGTTAGATACAGACAAAAAGTATTATAACTTTTATATGGTAGATATAATTCCAGAAGCGGCTCTCCTGGTTTCTGAGAATGGATCATGGGAAAGGGAGAGAAAGAGACAGAGGGAGAAAGAAAGTAAATAGATTTACAGCCAA
Organism: Mesoplodon bidens; assembly: GCF_964165515.1. Taxonomy (NCBI): domain Eukaryota; kingdom Metazoa; phylum Chordata; class Mammalia; order Artiodactyla; family Ziphiidae; genus Mesoplodon; species Mesoplodon bidens. Next base: position 28,789,274 of record NC_138178.1, read on the forward strand.
GATGGCAAGTCGAGGCTGAGCCTTCAGAACTGGACTGACACCTGCCTTAGCTTCCTCACTTTTCTTCCTCTTCTTAGAACCCCCTCCATTCTGTTCTCAACCCGCAAGGCCTGGGCCTGAACTTGTCCTTCCTCGGTCCCAATTCACATTAAAGTTGAATCTGCACCAAAGCCCAGGGCTCGGACAACTGTGCTGATGGACCACAGGCCGTCCACCTCCAGGGACACGAGTCTGGAAAAGTCTGATGAATTCAAAGGGTGGGAATTGTGGTCCCTACAACACAGCCTCATGGAAAATGTTCTCTGAGTGGCTCCTCTGTGGAGAATGGGGGTGGCCTGGATCTATCCACGGTGCGTGACCTCGGATACATAAACTTAACCATGAGGATCCCAAGAGAAGCAGACGGATGTTGTCTTATTCACCTGCATGAGTGGCATTTTCAAAGGATCTAGACCTGTTTAGGAAGAACTTACACACCTGTAAACACTTGGATGGAAACAGTGTGCAATTTCTTAGGATGAGGTATCTCTGGACCTCGCAGATGTGCCCAGTCCACATCTGGGGGGAGGAGGGGGGGCTGGAATTCCTTCTCTCCATCCAGAGCTGTCAGCGGGACCTGCAATCCCGAGATGCCAGGATGACACAGGCATGGGACATCTCACAGAGTCAGAGCCGGTGAGTGACCCCTGTGAGGACCCCTCCCCAGGAGCTCAGAGGGTACGGACGTGCTCACCTGAGGTGGGCGTTAAGGGGATGGGGACTCGTCAGCACCGCCCCCATGCTGTCAATGACGTGCTGCTCGTCAGCCCGCAGAGCTGGCGGGCGAGTTCTCACCGGATCCATACGCTTCCTAGGTTTTCCATCTGATCCCACCCTGAGGAAGAGGCCTGAGCTCAGGCCTGGGAATTAGCACAAAAGACAGATGAAAAATTATAAAGGAGAAAATGAATGGCCCTTCAGTCAGAACTCTGGCCACGACCTCGGAAGTGAATGGGACTCGGGCGGCAGCTGGCACAGCAGCCAAGAGACAACCACGGCTCGAGGGCCCAGCAGGCTCCTCGCCAGGATCGGATGCTGCAGTCGATGCAGGACCCTCCTGGGTGGGTGAGGGGTCCTGGAGGAGGGCGGCCGGCCCCTCCCCCACTCCAGACCTGGACCACCTGTGCCTCCCTGGTGCCCAGTGTCCCTGGGTACCTGACACACGGACCCCAAGTTATGCCAAGTGCTTTCCAGGGATGGGGACAGCACCGCCCCCTCCTGCCACATCCCTGGGAGGCGTCAGTCAGACTTCATGGCGGGGGGCGGGGCGGGGGCTGTGGCTCCTGGATCTGGGGCTGTGGCTAGAGACGGGCTCTGCGGGGGGAGAAGGGAAACTGGAGACAGACGCCCTCCCCGCAGCCTCAGTGCGGCGCCCGCCACCCCGCCCCGGCCCCTTCCTCACCATCCTCAGCTCCGGGCACTACCGGCCCTGGGCGCCACCTGGCAAAGGACTCTCAGATTTCACCTTGGAGGACAATGACCCCCAAACTTGCCCCCAGCCCCAGCACCCCCACACACACTCTTCAGGCCCCTCATAGAAGGGGGGTCCCCCAGGATTTGTCCTCTTGCGTCTGGCTTGTCTCACTGAGCAGAACGCGTCGTGGTTCATCCGGGTTATCCCGCTCTCATGACTAAAAATTAATAGGGAACGTGAAGAAGGTGTCTTGTCACTCTCTCTAATCCATCTGTGTCCAGAACTATCTTTTTGTGGGTCCCCCCCCCCCGCCCAGAGGACACAGTTCTCCTGAGGGTCCTGTGAGGGCGGAGATGGGGATTGTCCAGCCAACAGCAAACCAAACCGTTACCACGGCAGCCGGGAGCTTCCGGCCCCCCTGCCCTGAAGCACCCCCACGCCCACAGGGAGATGGGCACTTCACGCACTTTTTTGAAGTTTTCAAACTAAAAGAAGTCATGCTGCTTCCTTGGCCCCGTGCAGTTTTTAAAAACCAGGTCAGTCGAGGTGTAACTAACACACAGGAAACCCACTCTTTTTGGTGCACACGCCTCAGAATTGTGATGAGCACAGACGGTCTGCAAAGCACCATCTCCTATAAAATACCCAGAAACACTCCCCCAGCCCCACCCTGATGGAGAACGTGGCAGAAACGACGCCCCGCCTCACCCCGAGGCTGCCCCTCTCACTGAGCACAGAGCACTGGAGTCAGAATCAGTTCTCTGCTTTTTGCTGCTGTTCTCTCCTTTTTCCGTTACATGATGCGCTGTTGCTTATTTATCCTTTCTCACCGAGTAGAAATCCTTTGAACTGTGTCCAGTTTGGGGCGATTATGAGTAAAGTGGCTGAAACAGTCACGCACAGGTTTTTGTGTGAAGGAATGTTTTCACATCCTCTGGGTAATTTCTGAGACACGGCATTGCTGGTTCACAGGAACTTAGTCTGTTTAACTTTATAAAAAAGTGACCAACTCTCCTCCAACGTGCCATGTCATTTTGGACTCACACGGGTGCCATATGAGAGCTCCAGTCTTCTGCATCCCTGGCAGCACTTGGTACTGTCGGTTTTGTACATCGTTAGCTGTTCTAATAGGCATAGAGGCTCCTCATGGTGGCTTTAATTTGCATTTCCAGACAACTCCTGATGTTCACTGATTATCCTCACCTGTATTGGTTTGCCCTCCAGTCTCTTCTTTAGCAAAGTGTCTGTTCAAACCCTTTCTCCGGTTTTTATCAGGTTATTCATTTTCTTTTTTTGGTTGCACTGGGTCTTAGTTGCGGCTCACGGGCTCCTTAGTTGTGGCATGAAAACTCTTAGCTGTGGCATGCGTTTGGGATCTAGTTCCCTGACCAGGGTTCGAACCCGGGCCCCCTGCATTGGGAGCCTGGAGTGTTATCCACTGCACCACCAGAGAAGTCCCTATTCGTTTTCTCACTGTTGCACTGAGAACACTCTGTATATTCTGGACGCTGGTCCTCTGCTGGTTGTGTGACCTGCAAATACTTTCTCCTTCTGTGACTTGTCTTTTCATTCTCTTAAAAGTGCACCTCGAAAGCACAAGTTGTTAATTGGGATGAAGTCACATTTTAAGGTGGGTCTGTGCCAAAAGCTCTCCCAGGCACTCAAGTTCAGACAGAATCATTTTGGTCGATTATAAAAAATAAAGCAGAACATTTGTTTATTATCTACACCAGAAAAGAATGAAGGCATTTCATTAATCAGATGTAAAATGATTCATTACTGATATGCGTATGCACGTTTATGGAGCCCCATTAACTACCTTCAGTGGGAGAGAAATGACATAAACCTGTTAGGACTGTCACTTGTGTTCCTAAGGAGGACAAGGGTCCTTAAGGGGGACAAAGGTCCCTAGCCAGAACCAGGGTCCCTAACCAGGGGAGCACCTCCCACTGTTTCCCACTTGCTAATTCACACACCGAGCGTTTCTGAGTGCCGTCTCTGTGCTGGGCCCAGAGCTGGGGCAGGTCCAGGCCCTCATGAGGACACACGTGGAGGCTGTGTGACAAGTGCTTGAAGGAAGCCATCTCTAAAATGTGACCGTGTCCCAATCTGCCCATCTCAGCTTAAAGACCCACCCAGCACTGTCACACACCCATTCCCTCATGGCGGAAGTGGTGTCAGCTGTCCCCAGCACCCCAACCCCACTCACCGCCACATCAAGTCCGTCTCGATGGCTCACAAGCCACCCTGACCCCACTGCAGGCACCCCAGTGTAGGCCCTACCCAAGTGCCCTGCCTTCCGCCCAGCCCGGCCCTCACCCTGTTCCCCACACACACTGCTCCCAGGCGGTCTCTCCAGCACTGACGATGCGGTGCCCTGAAGGGTGTCAGGAAGCAGGGCTGCACGGCGTTGCTGTGACCTGCTCGTTACAGACACTCAGATGTCTGCAGGGCGGGTGGGGTTCCATTTCTCATTGTAAATGGTGTTCACACTTATAAGTTACTTCACTCGGGCTGTATATGAGTAGCTACATTTACACACACACGCACACATGCGGGGTCGCTCTCCCTGCCACAGACCTGCATCCCAGGCTGCAAATCACCATCATCACCACCAGTCTCTGGTCAGGCTGTGGCCCAAGGGGTTGGCAGAGGCTGAGTTTACACGGTCATCCCGGCTCCTGCTGGAAGCCGTGATCATTTGTGCAGCACTACTGTCCCTGTCTACCCATGCAGCTCTAACAAAACACCGCAGGCCTGGCAGCTCATCAACAACAGACACTGACTCCTCGCGGTCCGGAGGCTGGCGACAAAGATAGGGCACCGGCAGGTTCTGCATCCTCACCTGGAGGAAGGGGTGGGGGGCTCTGTGGGGTCTGTTTTATTAGGGCACTAATCCCACCCTGGGGGCTCCACCCTCATGACCTCCCAGAGGCCCCACCTCCTATTGCCATCACATTGGGGGTAAGGACTCAACACATGGATTTGGGGGACGCAGACACTCCCTTACAGCTCCTGTTTACCAGGAGGTTTTCTGAGGATGTTTCGCCAATGGGAACCACCACACTTAACACGAGCACACTGACAGAGGTGCCAGCAGAACCAGAAGGGCAGCCCAGAGGCTGCTGAGGGTGGGAGAAGGGCCCGGAGGGGACAGGAGCAGATGGAGGAGAAAGGCCCATAGGCCGTAAAACATAGGTCTGAAAAGCTGAAAGAAAACCTGAATAGTTTTGCTTTGGAAAATAGAATCCCAAAGGCAAAATAACTATTAAAGGGCTTCCCTGGTGGCGCAGTGGTTGAGAGTCCGCCTGCCGATGCAGGGGACACGGGTTCGTGCCCCGGTCTGGAAGGATCCCACATGCCACGGAGCGGCTGGGCCCGTGAGCCATGGCTGCTGAGCCTGCGCATCCGGAGCCTGTGCTCTGCAACGGGAGAGGCCACAACAGTGAGAGGCCCGTGTACGGCAAAAAAAAAAAAAAAAAAGCTCAATCTGTTTCCATCATCCCTGTCTCTCAACATATTTCATTAAAAACACTACATTAATGTGAATTAAATGACAGCAATTTCTTTGAAAAAAATAAAAAAAATAACTATTAAAATAATTTCAAAATCATCTGTGCTCCTTCAAGGGAAAAAAGATTTAGAAACTCACCTTGGTGCTTAATTGGGACAATTATTTAAAGTCGATCAGAGGCCAGGGAATGCACGAGAGATCCATATCTTTTAAAAATCCCTCTTAAAAACATACTTTTCCTCATCAGGGCAAATATCTTTTAACAATTATATGCAGGGAGAGAATTAGATAAATTGCCCTTGAAATTTCTCCATTCTCATTTGGCGAGAGATAAATCCTCCAACCCCATGATAAAGGGATTATGAGTGAATTCTCATTTCCTCACCCTGGGAAGGACTATAATTATAGGGACCATATTTTCTGAACCAAACATCAGGACAGCTGACCTGACAAGTACACGTGTATTTATAAAGACAGTAGGATGAGATATTTGAAATGGAAAATGGCCCACGAGCACTAGGGCTGTACTGAGCAGCTCTGACACAGAAATAATTTTGTTTTGAGGCCTTCTTCATGATGTCATTGATATAGCATTTTGTTGTCGAGGTTTGAAATGTAAAATTGTTGCTGAAGTGATTTCCTCATAGCCCCATGCATGACACGCAGGAGATTCTGATTTTAAAGGAGCCAATGCAGTTGAGTCAAAAATAACCAGTTTTCTCTGTCTCAGTAAAGATAGTCAAAGCAACACAGTATATAATGTTCAAATTAGTGTTTTAATATGACCATAAAACCTGTCAGCATATTGTACACAAAATTGCCTTTTTCACATTCGGTCCACTGAATATTGGGGTCTGTCCCACTTTAAGCAAATCTGATGTTAAATTTTAAAAACTATACATTAAGGAGAGATTACGTGTTTTGCTGGACAGCTCTCCATTGCACAAAGCTTTCTCCACGAGGCTGATGGGATGTGCGGTCTCCCATCTTTTAAGCGTTTATAGATGATTATCTGCAGAGTGAGGGGAAGGCAGGAAACAGGTGGCAAGGACGCCTGGCCGTGAGCGCAGAGACAAGGCCAAGGCTACAGTGTAAGGCTGAGCAGAGAGGACGCCAGACTTTTCAGGAAGGCAGGAGATGAGGCCCTTGCGACGGGCAGGAACGCTGAGCACAGAGGCAGCCCCTCTGGGTACTGCACAGGGCAGAATCACTCCTGGAGGGCCGACTGTTGGCAGAGCAGCCAGTGTTGGGGGCAGTGCACTCAGAGAGCCCTCCTGGAGGGTGGGGTCAGCTCAGGCACGGTAACAAGTGCCCCAGACGGGCTCAAACAGCCGACGGTCATGGTCTCCAGTCCTGGAGGCTGCAGTCTGAGATCAAGAAGTTGACAGAGCTGGTGCTCCTGAGGCCTCTCCCCTGGGTGTGCAGTCGCCGTCTCCTCCCTGTGTCCTCACGTGGTCTCCCTCTGTGGGTGTCTGTGTCCTCATCTGCTCTTATAAGGACCGCAGTCCTATGGGATCAGGGCCCATACACATGGCCTCCTTTTACCTTCATCTCACCTTTAAAGACCCATCTCCACATAGGTTCTGGGGTCCCGGGGATTAGGCCTTCAACCTGTGGATCTGGGTCGAGACACTTCATCCCATAACATGGAGTAGAACCAGGCCCAAGAGGAATCATGTGGAGAGGAAGGGCTGAGCCTTGAGTGGAGACACAGCAGACATGGTGACAGTGGCAGTGCTGGCAGGGTTGGGGGGCCTCCCAGGATGGGGGCACCGGGTCGGAACGTCCACGCAAAGAAACACAAGAGTCCATCATGGGGGGTGGGCCTTCAGCCCCAAGATGGGAGTTTCTCATGGGGACCCTGGGAAAGAAGAGCCCCCATGGTCCTCAGCAGGGCTCGTCCTGCACTGCTTCCATAATCAATAACAACGTCCACTCAGTTAATACTAAAAATCAAAGAAGCTAATTTCACAGATTCCCCTTTAAATCAGTGAAAATGTGGTCTGTGTGAGACCACAGAGGCTCACGTCCAGGGACTTTTACTCACTTACCATCAGTTCACTGCGGCCAGAAGATTCATGGCAACTGCAGTGTGCTTTGCAGATGGGACATATTTGCAGGAAGTTTGAATGTAGACATATGCTGTTCTTCTACAGAGACTTGCAGAGACTCACACAGCTAGATGTCTAAATAGGTATATGAATATATACACATCAGGGGTAGAGCAGAGACCCAGGAAGCAGCGTGGTGCCTTTCTGCGTGTGGCTAATGCCAGGTATCTCCCATCCCTGGTGGGAGGAGCATTGCGGTAGCAGCATCAGAAAAGAGAGTCTGGCCTGAGAAGTCAGCTTGAAGCTGGGAGAGCCTGTCCTAACTAAAGTTGTCAAGATCTCTCTAGATTTGGGTTTATAAGGGCCACACTCATACGGATCGTTGATTTCCACAACTCTTAAGTCCTCCTGGTTATTCATTTTCTGCAGCAAATCTGAATCCTTGCCTTTCTAAATTTATTTTTATTTCGGTTGCCAGACAATTATTCTCTTTTTTGTAGTTTTCATTGGCTTTATTTCATTCAGGCAAAATGTGTTTTTTAGGGTAAAAACCTGAGATCTCCTGGGAAATCACGAGATGCCATCTCTTCTTAAAAAAAGGAATTGCTCCTTCTCAGGCACTGAAAAGATCCTATTTTTCCTAAAGAAGTCACAAGCTTTCATTTTACCCACAGTAAAAGGTTAAATAGGTACATGTTGTGGGGAGGCAAGAAAGGGCTCCTGGGGGGGGTCTTTTTACCTCCTGCTGTGTCCTGAGTTCACCTTGATGATTCATTGTATCAGGTGTCACCTCCCCAAAAGGACCTCCCGGAAGATGCTGTATGTTAGACTCGCTGCAGTGTGGGGTGAGGGGGAGCCTTCATCCTGTCGCCATGGGAGATTAGGGCAGGATAGGGTTTGGACCTGGGATGGGCAACATTAAAACAGATTTGCAAGCAGAGAATGGGCAGGGAGAAGGCAGAGCTCAGGACACAGCTTCACACTGGTGGGCACCCCGAGGTGATGGTCTGGAAACGATCTTGACAAGAAGCTGCTGGAATTGATGAGTCAGCTGTTTAGTTGGCTCTGGGGTTGGATGTTCCCTGGAGAAACAGCAAGCCTGGCCCAGCTTGGTCCCAGCATTGTTTCACGTAGATTAGGAATGAGAAGGGCTTCTGTTCTCACTGGTGGACGCGGCCTGAGAAGTCCTCCAAGCTTTCTCTACAAACAGGTCCCTGGGGAAATTAGATAAAGGGTACATTTCACTGCTTTGAATATTTGGTTGTGCATGAAATTATACAACTACTTTGGCTCTGTTGTTACTTTGCCAGGAAAAGGTATACAAATAATTACAACAAAATTATTTATTCTGAATGTCCTATTACAAATGAAAATTTGCAGCCACTCTTTTATGAATGAGCTGGTCAACTTATGAACTGGTACAATCCTCTAAGTGATGTGTATTAAAGAAAAAAGAATTCTTTTAGTGTAAGATGATGTGTTATTTCGTTTACATTCACGTAACACATGTTTGTGTGGTGGTGGTTGAGAAGGGGAATAGTTTCCATACACAAATATTACTTTCTTTTGGTAAATTCTGTAATTGGATGAACTAGAAATAGATTTGTATCCATTAAGAAATTCAGAAATCAACAATCATAAATGACTCGATTCCCTAAAAAACAGTAGTAAGAATATTAATTTTCAAAGCATTAACAATCTCAATAGAAAAGCTTTTCTGATACTATGAAAAAATTGGATCCAACACATTAAACTTTTTCAGGGAATAAAAAGGCAAACCCCAAACATAGTGTTAGCTCTGACCAGAGCTTAACTTTCCATTTTAAAAAGTCAAATAGTTTTTATCTATGCCTTATTGTTCAATCATTTCTTCTGTTTCCTTTTTAAAAAGTTTTTGTTTTTGTTTTTGTCTGCTTAACTGGTTAGTCCACAGACACACAAGTCATTCAGTATTCTCAAAGTCTGAATTAGCCAGCACCCTAAGTTAGTAAATCTCTATTTCCTAATTATTTTGCTCATCATAATCATTATAAATTAACATTTTAAATTCAGATAGTAACTATTTTTAAATACATATCAAACGATTAAACTTCTTCCAGGTGGCGCTTGATTTGCATCTGGCAGAAATCAGGGAAGCATCTGGTCCTTAGCAAGCCGCCTTGTTCTCACCTGCAGTCCCTCCTCACAAGCATCTGTCAGCTGCTTGTCCATGGAAGCAGCACGTAAAGTTTGCTTGTAAATAAATTGTACCTGTGAAAATCACGTAGTTCTGGGACAATGGAATCACTCTTTCCACAGAGGGAGAAAAAGCCCTTGAAGATTTGATTCCCTTGCTGGGTTTTGTCAGCAAGGTTCTGATGTGATTGAACTCATTTAGAACTTCCTCTGTCGCCGGTCGATATGAAAATGGCAACATGGAACAGTCTGAATTCCTGCAGAATTTTAGGAGACAGGAAGGAATTGCGCTTGAATCTTGGCCTTACAAGATTCTCATCTCTTTTCTTTTTTAAAAATTGTGATAAAATACACATAACATAAAATTTCCCGTCTTAACCATTTACACTCTGTAGCATTAAGTGCGTTCACTGCTGCGCATCCATCACTACCAACCGCCCACAAAACTCTTTCATCTTCCCAAACTGAGACTGTCCCCATCACATACACTCCCCTTCAGCACTTGGCAACCATCATTCTTTGTCTCTGATTTTGACTATTACAAGTATCTCATATAAGTGTAACTGTGAAGTATTTTTTCCTATTGTGGCTGGCTTACTTCACTTAGAAAAATGTTTTCAAGGATCACCCATGTTGCAGCAGATGTCAGAATTTCCTTTTTAAGGAATTATATTCCACTGTATGAATATGCAGCATTTTGTTTATCCATTCATCCTTTCATGGGCACTAGGGTTGCCTCCAACTTCTGGCTGTTGTGAATAATGCTGCTATGAACATGATCGTACAAATATTTCATGGAGTCCTTGCTCGCAATTCTATTGAGTTATATTTTATTTGGAGAAACGTCTATTCAAGTCCTTTAGGCAAAAGTTCTTTGTTTTAGGGTTTTGTTTTGGTTTTTGTTTTGTTTTTTTCTTTGTTTTCCTATGCTTTTAGAGTCATATCTAAGAAATCATTGCCAAGTCCAATGTCTTGAAGTTTTTCCCCAATGTTTTCTTCCAAGAGTATAATAGTTTTAGCTCTTACATTTAGGTCATTAGTCCATTTTGAGTTAATTTTCATATATGGTGTTAGGTAAGGATCCAGCTTCCTTTTTGGCATGTTAATATCCAGTTTTCCCAGCACCACTTGTTGAATAGACAGTCATTTCCACCATTGAATAGTCTTGACACCCTTTTCAAAAATAATTTGACCATATATGCGACGGTTTATTTCTGGGATCTCTATTCCATCCTATTGGTCTATATGTCTGTCTTTAGGCCAGTACTGCACTGTTTTGATTATTGTAGCTTTGTAGTAAGTTTTGAAATCAGTAAGTGTGAGACTTCCACCTTTGTTCTTTTTCAAGATTGTTTTGAATACTCAGAGTTCTCTGAGTTTCCATATGAATTTTAGGATTGATAATTCCATTTATGCAAAAAAGTGTCATTGAGATTTTGATGGGGATTGCATTGAATCTTTCAATCACTTTGGTTAGTATTAACATCTTAACAATATTAAGCCTTCCAATCCATAAACATGGGATGTCTTTCCATTTATTGCAACTTCTTTAATTTCTTTCTACAATGTTTTGTAGTTTTCAGTGTACAAGTCTTTGCCTCTTTGGTTAAGTTTATTCCTATATGTTTTATTCTGTTCACTGCTATTGTAAATTGAATTGTTTACTCAGTATCCTTTTGGATTGTTCATTGTTACTTTATAGAAAGGCATTCTGTGCTTCACCATTGAGCATGATGTTAGCTGTGAGCTTTTCACAAATGGCCTTTATTAGTTGTTGTACTTTCCTCTTATTCCTGGCTTGTTGAGTGTTTTTTATCATGAAAACATTTTTGAATTTTGTTAAATAATTATTCTGCATCAATTGAAAAGCATGTTGGGTTTTTATACCTTTATTTTATTCATGGGGTGTATTTCACCAATTGATTTTCAATGTTGATTCATCCCTGCATTCCAGTTAAAATCCTATTTGGTCATGGCGTATTATCCTTTTAATGTGTTATTGAATTATGTTCTCCAGTATTTTGTTGAGAATTTTTGCATCAACATCATGAGGGATATTAGTCTATGGTTTTCTTTTCTTGTAGTCTTCATCTGGCTTTGGTATCAGGATAATAGTGGCTTCATATAAGTTAAAAAATATCGCTTCCTTTTCAATTTTTTGGAAGAGTTTGAGAAGGATTGATATTGTTTCTTTTCTAAATGTTTGGTAGAATTCACCATTCAAGGGAGCTTCCCTGGTGGCGCAGTGGTTGAAAGTCCGCCTGCCGATGCAGGGGACACGGGTTCGTGCCCCGGTCCGGGAAGATACCACATGCCGCAGAGCAGCTGGGCCTGTGAGCCATGGCTGCTGAGCCTGCGTGTCCGGAGCCTGTGCTCCGCAATGGGAGAGGCCACAACAGTGAGAGGCCCACGTACCGCAAAAAAAAAAAAAAAAAAAAAAAAAAAAAAAAGAATTCACCATTCAAAAGCCCTGGGCTTTTCTTTGTTAGGAGTTTTTTTTTTTTTTTTTGCGGTACGCGGGCCTCTCACTGCTGTGGCCTCTCCCCCTGCGGAGCACAGGCTCCGCACACGCAGGCTCAGTGGCCATGGCTCACGGGCCCAGCCGCTCTGCGGCATGCGGGATCCTCCCAGACCGGGGCACGAACCCGTGTCCCCTGCATCGGCAGGCGGACTCCCAACCACTGCGCCACCAGGGAAGCCCTGTTAGGAGTTTTTTGACTAATAATTTACTAATCTCCTTACTAACTATAGGTCTGCTCAGATTTTCTGTTTCTTCATTGCGTTAGTTATGTGTTTCTAGGAATTTTTCTATTTCATATAGATTACCCAAATTGTTTGTGTATAATTGTTCTTAGCTTTTTGTTTATAATCCCTTTATTTCTGTAAGATGAGTAGTAATATTCCCTTTTATGGGCTTCCCTGGTGGCGCAGTGGTTGAGAGTCTGCCTGCTAATGCAGGGGACACGGGTTCAAGCACTGGTCTGGGAGGATCCCACATGCTGCAGAGCAACTAGGCCCATGAGCCACAACTACTGAGCCTGTGTGTCTGGAGCCTGTGCTCCGCAACAAGAGAGGCCGCGATAGTGAGAGGCCCGCACACCGTGATGAAGAGTGGCCCCCGCTTGCCACACTTAGAGAAAGCCCTCGCACAGAAATGAAGACCCAACACAACCAAAAATAAAATTAATTAATTAATTAATTAAAAAAAATATATTCCCTTTTATTTCTGATTTTAATTATTTCAATCATTTCAATCTTCTCTTTTTTCTTAGTCTAGCTAAAAATTTGTCAATTTTGTTGATCCTTTAGAAAAATCAACTCTTGGTTTTCTTGATTTTCTCTATAAATTTTACATTCTCTATTTTACCTCTGCTCAAGTTTTTATTATTTCTTTCCTTCTGCTGGTTTTGAGTTTAGTTTATTCTCCTTTCTCTGTTCCTTGAGGTGTAAAGTTAGATTGTTGATTTGAGATCTTTCTCTTTTTTTAATGTACTTGTTTACAGTTGTAAATTTCCCTCTTAGCACTGCTTTCTCAGCATCCCATACATTTTAGTATGTTATGTTTTTATTTTCATGTATCTCAGAATAATTTCTAATTTCCCTTGTGATTTTTTTCTTTCATATATTGGTTGTTTTAGAGTATGTTGTTTAATTTTTATGTATTTATGGGATTTTATAGTTTCCATCTACTATTGACTTCTAGTTTCATTCTATTGTGATCAAAAATGATATTTTGCATGATTTCAGTCTTCTTAAATTTAATATTTGTTTTGTGGTCATTTTGGGAGACTGTCTTCCTTATTAATCTTCTGTCTGGTTGTCTATCCATTATTGAAAATGGAGTATCAATGGATAACCCACTGTTATCATAGAGCTGTCTATTCCTCCCTTCAATTCTGTCAATGTTTGCTTCCTGTATTTAGGAGCTCTGAGGTTTATTGCATATATGTTTATAATTATTATATCTTCTTGGTGAATTGAACTTCTTATCATTATATAGTGTCCTTCTTTGCCTCATAACATTTTTTGACTTAAGGTGTATTTTGTTGGGGGTTAGTATAGCCACCACTGATCTCTTTTGGTTACAACTGACATGGAATATCCTTTTCAATCCTTTCACTTTCAGTTCATTTTTGTCCTTACATCTAAAGTGAGTCCCTTATAGACAACATTTAGTTGGATCCTGTTTTTTTTATCCATTCTGGCACTCTAAGTCTTTGGGGAGTTTAATACATTTACATTTAAAGTAAGAACTGACAGGGAAAGACTTATTTCTGTCATTTTGCTATTTGTTTTCTGTATGTCTTATTGGGTTTTTTTCCCCCTCATTTCCTACGTTACTACATTCCTTTGTGTTTAGTTGATTTTTCAGAGTGACAAGTTTTTATTCCCTTCTCACTTCCTTTGGTGTATATTTTATAAGCACCTTGTGGTTACCATGGGAGTTACATAAAACACCCTAAAATCATAACAGTCTATTTTAAACTAACAAATTAACTCCAATGGCATACGAAAACTCTACTCTTATATCACTTTGCCTCCACACTTTGTTATTGATGTCACAAATTACATCTTTATTTATTGTGTACTCATTAAGGTAGATTGAATCCTCTAAAAGAATGAAAAGTGGAGATAACAAACATACTAGTGAGATTTACATTTGTCCATGTACTTATGTTTACTGGAAGACTTCATATTTTCACAAGGTTTTGAGTTACTGCCTAGCATCTTTTATTTCAACCTGAAGTACTCCTTTTAGCATTTATTGCAAGGTCGGTCTACCAGTAAAGAACATTCTCAGCTTTTATTTTTCTGGGAATGTCTTAATTTCTCCCTCATTTTTGAAGTACAGTTTTGCTGGATATAGAATTTTTGGTTGGCAGTTGTCCTGGTTCAGGTGAGACAGAAATCATCCATTTCCAGACAAGCCAGAGTGTCACAAACAAGTTCCACTCTTTTCCTCCTGTCTGAAAGAGGAACCTGGAATTGGATGGCTTCTTCCCTTCCACGCTGTGCTACACGGGGAAGGATGAGACACAAGTGAACAAAAACACCATAAAATTTCCTACTACTGTGAGCATGACGCTTCCTTGATTGAGCTTTTGCTTGGTTGCTGTGGCCCCTGCCTGGTTTTTGCAGCTCCCACAGAGCTATTTCAGTCGATCTGTTGTTGCTAACTTGGTGTTTCTGAGGGAAAACGGCAAGGGCTCAGAACTTTGTGGTCCCCTGTCTTGCTGACGTTACTCCTCCAAGGTAAAGGCCAAGATAGTACAGACAGTAGTTCTCAAAGTGGGGTCCTGACCAGCAATGCCAGCAACACCTGGACTTCCAGAAATGAAGGTTCTTAGCTCCCCTCACCAGCCCTACTAAGTCAGATGCTCAGGGCTAACATTTGAGAGGCACTGCCATCAACTTCCGTTTCTTAGAAATTCTTTAGGCTGAGAAAAAGAACTAGACAGGTACGGAGAGAGAGAAAGCAGACTTTTTTCCCCTCAATTATTCAGTGGAACCACAGACTTAGATTTATAGTAGGTGTCACAGTGGACCAGTGCTTACACATCTATTATCTCCCCAGATTTGCTAAGTCATCATGCCACCAGATTTCTGCAGCTGAAAAGTTATCAGCACACATTAAAGCAAACTTTGTTGTCTGGCAGAGGCAGAGATCCTGCCTTTGAAGCAGCCTCTTGTCTGCTTGCAGGCCAGGCACCTGCCTCTGCAGCCAGGGAACAGCCCTCAGCAGGGTGCCTGGGCCTCAGCTCTCTCCCATTGTCTGCAAATCCAGGTTTCTTGTTTCATCCTCTTTTTCATTCATCTCTCCTTTAACGAACAGCTGAGATCATCTGTGACCTCTTTTTGAAAAATAAAAATGCAGAGTCATTCTTCTCCATAAGACTGTAAGCAAAAGGCCTAAATCTCCCATCCCTCTCACCTGTGAACAAGAAGAGGGCTGATTCTGCCGCGTGTCCTCGTGTAGTGACTACACATCCTGCTGGGCTATCCATCCACATCTGCTGCACCCTTCTTGTGCATGCGTGTTCCCTCCTTGTGCACGTGTGTCCCCCCCTTGTCAGGCACATCCCCTCCTGGCACAGTTGTGGCTCCCAGCCCATGTGTGGACCTGGGAAGCCACTCTGTTTCCACTCAGACTGTGAACCTCCCATGGCCTTGTGAGCGCCAAGGGTCCTTGTGACATGAGGGTCTATGTCACTACTGAGAAGGCCAGTATGACCCCCAGGTGTTTTTCTCCATCCCTAGAGGATGACTGTTCCCAAGCATCCCAGGTTTTATGTGTGTTACCATCCTTCACACAAAATGCATTCACCTACCTCATTTCATGAAGCGTCTTATGTAATCTCACCAAGTGTTACCTGAAATAAGTGTCTATCATGAACTCTTTGCAGAAAATGGTAGTTAAATAAAGTTAACACAGGTTAGTGTTTCTTTTCACTACAGGAGTTCACAAAGCCTTTATTAAGAAAATGTTGAGACTCTCCAAGAGGTGAGAATATAATCATTTTCCAAATTTCATTTGAATACAAATCTTTTTTGTTTGTTTGTTTGTTTTTCTAGAACAGTCTCATGAGAACACACTGCAGACACTATCCTCCCTCTTTCCCTCAGCACTCAGTAACCTCTTCTGTGGGCATGTCTGACTCTGTGTGAATTTTATCTAGGAACAGCCAACTAGAGGCTCAGGTGGTTGGCACCCCTACCCGCTAGCCACCCTTGCCCATTGGTGGCTGGGGCAGAAGATGACCACCCCACTTCCTGTCTCTCTGGTGGGACGATGGGGCAGGTTCCATGCTGTCTCCCAGGGATCCCGGGGGCTGAGCCCCAGGGCCATCCCCATCCCCCCACCAGGTCTCCTGGGAGCCCCTCCAGAATAAATCTACCTGTGCTCAGATCCTCGACTCAAAACTTGCTGTTGGGGAAAAATATTTAAGACAGGGGATTCCTGTTCAGTCCCCTTTGTGATCAAATTCAAATAGAGAAGAACCAGAAACACCCAGTAAAGGCAGGGTCGGAATCATGGGTCAGAGGACACACATGGAGCAGCCAGGAGTCCACCAGCCTCGAATAGCTACCAAAGGTGTGGCCGTCGGGGCAGAGGCTCCCCGCCTGCATGTACAAGCCTCCTGCAGCGCAAACAACACACAACCACAGCTACTAAAGAAAAGGCTTCATTTAGGCAGTGGAAAGCAAGGTGGGCCGAGACCTTAGTAATAATTTTCCCAGGATTGTGAAAATCTTTTAAATGGGGGACAATAATTAGATAAAAGAAGATGAATTGTCACCAACTTTTAAGAGCAGGAAAAATGGGCTCAAAACTGAGGATGGGGCTTCCCTGGTGGTGCAGTGGTTGGGAGTCCGCCTGCCGATGCAGGGGACACGGGTTCGTGTCCCAGTCCGGGAAGATCCCACGTGCCGCGGAGCGGCTGGGCCCGTGAGCCGTGGCCGCTGAGCCTGCGCGTCCGGAGCCTGTGCTCCGCAATGGGAGAGGCCACAACAGTGAGAGGCCCGCGTACCGCAAAAAAAAAAAAAAAAAAAAAAACAACTGAGGATGGAGCTCTGCATAAGGAGCTCCCCCCTCACGATGAAGAGAAGGACTCGCCTCTGCTCGCCTCACCCATGTGCCTGGCACAGAGGTTCCGTGAAAGCCCGGAGGCCCGTCCCCTTCCACAGCAGGTGGTCCACAGTGGGTGCTCATCACCACCACGCGCCCTCTCTCCTGGCTCAAGTCCTCCGTCAAGGTCAGCAAGACGCAATTAGAATGCAGAGGCCTCCGTGTCCACACCCTTGGCTAATTGAACTCACCCAGATGTTTTCTTTTCTGCTCAGTGAAACGATGACATTATTAGAGGTTAATAGTTAGGGGTTTATCTAAATGAGGGATCTGTAAAATTCTTAATTTAGCCACTGAGCACCTAATAGAAATGAAATTGGACCCGAGATTCTGACCGTATTTCAATTTCATGGGAACTACTTTGCACGAAGCACGCAGGGCTGGGTCACTAAGAAGGCTGGGTCACTCTTTCTATACAATACCTTTCGTTTCTGCTAACAAAGACCTAATTTTATGTATCTCCGTGAGGCTTCTCCTTTGGGAATTCTCTTTCATTAGGAATCTGATTTCTGCTCTAAGAATCCTTAGCTGTGAATTTGCTGGTGTGGAGGGTCATGGGAGGAGTTAAGTGAGAAGAAACAGAGGTCACAGAAGGGGTTTGGGATAGAAGGGGAGGAAATGGGTAAGAGCGTGGATAAGTGACTTTTCCAAGTATTTTACTTGGGGATAAAAGAGTAGCTGAACATATAGATGATGAAGGATGGATGTCAGTATCTGACAGAGCACAGGGTCCAAGTATGAAAAATGAGGGATGAAAGGAAGCGATGGCTAAGGGCCGAGCATCGGGTGAGCGCGGACAAGTGATGGAGTGCTGTGGGACAGACTGGGCGGTGCGGCGGCAGGTCACACGATGTCACAGTCACAGGTGTCGGTCTGGGAGGGGACAGCCAGGGCCAGGCTGGGGCCGCTGGTGAGCCGAGTATGGGGCTTCTGGGTGGTCAGGATTTGGGGAGCTGAAAGAGCACGGCATCGCCTCCTTAGGATGTATCCCTGGATAGCGGGGATTACATGGTTTCTGGGATGCAACGTACTTGCACAGTGGAGATACCACCCTTAGTTCCCGTTTGTTTTTTATGGTTTCTTTCTGCTGTTCTTTTGGTTTTTTAACTGAAGCATGTAGCTTCCCCGGGAGGAATGCCTGTGCTGTGTCTGGTGGCACGTGGGGGTCACCTGGAGAGGAAGCCTGACTCACAAGGACATACAGAGCCCTTGGTGTGTGGTCAGACCAGTTGTATTTCTGCATCACAGCTCTGGGGTGGGGGCTGGATGCTTGAAACAGGAAAATGAAGTGAAAAGTCATTCAGTAAACTGAACAGTTTGGCTCTTAGTTTCTACTCTTGGCCATCTTCCTCACTCCAAAAACAATTGTTGTCATCAACTGGGATTAAAAATTGGGCCTCTAGGGCTTCCCTGGTGGTGCAGTGGTTGAGAGTCCGCCTGCCGATGCAGGGGACACTTGTTCGTGCCCCGGTCCGGGAGGATCCCACGTGCCGTGGAGCGGCTGGGCCCGTGAGCCATGGCCGCTGAGCCTGCGCATCCGGAGCCTGTGCTCCACAATGGGAGAGGCCACAACAGTGAGAGGCCCGCGTACCGCAAAAAAAAAAATTTGGGCCTCTAGATTCCTTAATAGTGTAGACATCCGTGTATGTTTCTGAGCTGAAGCGAGAGGTACAACCATAAGCTCCCCGTTCTCGGTAGTCTCTGAGGTCGGGCCACTTCGATCTGCGGTCCCACATCTCAGGAAAATATGTCGCCCCCTGCTGGCCAAATCCTCAAACCTGGTGCCACCAGGGAGACCGTTGGAAGGTGACTCCATTTCACCCCACCAGACAGGTGCTCCGTGGAACTGAGATGCTCCCAGAGGTCACGGCTTGTGCAGGGCGGGGGGCCCACCGCCCATGGGGACTCTGAACAGCAGAGGAAAATGAGCTCAGACCCTCCTTGTCTGGGCGCAGGTCCAAAGCCAGTTTGGCTGCAAATGTAAAGTCACTTTGAGATCTGCTGCCTCCTAACAATCCGTGTGACCTTTTCATTCCACTCCATGTTATTTCCATGTTAATTTTACTATTAAGGTAGGGATTTAAATTCGATGATACTTAAATTACTCAAAATGTACCTTCTAAAGACTTGGATGGAATTTGCCCTCCAGGAGGAAGTGTGAATGTCTCCTGGGTCCCCTGGCCCCACACCCCAGGGAGGAGGGTGGTCGACACCAGGGCAGCTTCAGGTGGAGCAGCCCCAGAGGGGCTTCCTTTCTCCCTTCCTTCCTTCCTTCTTCCTTCCTTCTTCCATCCAGACCCTTCCAAGTCTGTGATAATATCTTTATTTACACTTGTCTTCTCATCTGATTCTTATACGCTTTGTCACAAAAAGGCAGTTACAGGTCACATATATTCAAACATACACATTTTATCCAAAGTAACATTTTGCATCTCATTTTCTCTTACACCCAGTGCTCTGAACTATGTTCCTTTTATCAACTTCATCTTTCTCTTGTTATTCCGTATTCTACTCTTTTGACAAGCTCTCTGACCCATTTACACATGCATGTGCCCCACTGCGATGCCCCGCCACCCTTCCGTGAGACCCTCAGCAGTGTTCTTGGCTGTCTCTCCACCCTGCCTTGTTCTATAGCTCTGTGGGCTGGGACCAGCCACACCACTCTTCCGCGTTGAATCCTGGCCTTTTAAACTGGCTCTGCTCCTAGCTCTTCCCAGCGTTGTGTCCTGAAGAAGACTAACTCTGCAGCAAAGCTATTATTGCTGTTGATACTGAAATCACTATTGACTGAGCAGCTGTTACTTCCACCCGACTTGCAATTGCCTGGCGTTGTGCTTGGTCCTTCATGCTCATCGCAGGTGTCAGCTCAGCACCACCTCTGAGGGTCTGACTGGCATCACCCCCACCTCATAGATGGGAAGACTGAGTCTCAGGAATGTTCATCGAATTTCTCAAGGGAAGGGCAGGATCCTACACAACTCGGGGTGCCTGCATCCCAGCCACAGATGACATCCACGTTGGGTGGAAATAATAATAATAATAAAAATAATAATAATAGTGAGAAGAGGCCAAGGGAAGGGAATAACAAATTACTGTTTATCTATAGGAATGATGACCCATCTGGAGAAAAGCAGTGGCCGGCCGCTCAGCCCCTACTGGCCAAGTCAGCCCAGCAACTCTGGCAGCCGTGTGCTGGAAGCATGAGCAGTAGCTCCCATAGGGTGCATGTGGGAGTCATTTGGGGAGGTTTTTAAAAATAGAAAAACAAAACTTTCATCCCCTCGAGTCCAGAATGGACCTGGTGCAGGCTGTGCACACACGCTCCCCAGGCAGGTGTGGCAACAGTGCTGCCCCAGGCCACGAGCCCAGCTGCTTCTCCTGTGCAGCCTGCAAGAACCTCGAGACCAGGAGGGGATTAGGGTTGGGGGTCTTGTTTCTTACAGTTCTCTGTCTGAGACTAAAGACTCCTTGTCACATTCTAATCCTTCCCTACTACCCCCTTTTTATTATCCATTCCCCTTAATTATTTTTGGAATATCCCCACTCACTACTTTCTTCTCTGTAAGCACAGACCCTCTTGAACAGCTTCTGTTAAAATATCGGCTGCCTTTCCTTTTGGGTCATGACCCTAGATGCTCATTTTTATCAGTTTCTCCAACACTGTCAGTTGCTCTTTTCTGTCTTCAAAAGATTTCGTTTAACAAAATAGCCATTTCCCACCAGACTGTTAACATAGCCAAGTTAAATGTGATGGTTGTTAACACAAATGTTGTATTTTCTCTTCCTTAAAATTGAAAACCAAAATGTTACCTAATAAATCATTTCACTTGGGTCATATCTAGATCTTTTTTCCTCAAAGGGATGTACTTGTGTTACCTTCTGATTAAATGTTACTGGTCATCCTAGGTACTTAAAACAGATTCCCATCTATGAAAGCACACATCCCACCGGAAGAAATCATAGGTAAATAAGACAAAGAAAATTATTGGCATCAGAAGCTACTTGATCAGCCCATCTTATTTCCTAATAACTTCCAAATCTTTTATAATTAATTTCTTCTTACGCTACTATTTTTCTCATTTCATTTCCAGTACTCTGTCTCTCACGGGTATATCGTGAGTATTTTCTGGCCCTGCTTCTTTCTATCTTCTGTACTACTAATTTTCTCATCTTTTGCAATACTTACTTAGTCCATTTTTAATTTTTTATTGTGAAGTATAAGATTGGTGCAAACGAGTTTACTAAAGAATGTTTTTCCTAACAAATTAATAAAGTGAAAATGTGCCTCCAGGTTGAGAAACAGAACATAGCCGTGCACTTGAAGCTGCACATGCTGGCCCTGACTGCATGATTTCCCTTCTCCCCAGAGATAAGCACCATCTTGAATTTTTGCTAATATCTCTGTTGCTTTATTTTATGCATCAGAGTGTGGCCCACTGACCTGCAGCATCAGCGTCACCTGGTAACTTAACACGTGCATTTCCTGGGTCCTCACTGACTCAGAGACTCTGGGCCCTGTGATCTGAGTGTTGACACGCCTTCCGGGTTCTAAGCAGGCTACTTTTTGAGCACAACGCCCTGAAGGATATCTTTAATTTCACATATCTTTGACCTTCGTATACATGGAATTATTTTATACCAATAGTAGACAGAGGATCCAGTTTATGTAGAAGCTTGTTTATCCCTTCTAGAGTTCGTGGATATTTATGTTGTTTCCAGTTTTGTGTTAATATCAGCAATGCTATTCGGAATATTCCTCCACACAATTAAAAGAGGCTGTGGGGTGTGACCCTGGAGCAGCATTGCTGACGGCAGATGGCAACACACTCTTCCAAAGTGGTTGTATCATCTACAGCCCGGTCAGCATGGAAGACGCCCACTGCCTCTCTCCATGTCAACGCTTTAATTTTCTGCCCTCTCCAGTGAGTTTGCTGCAATTTCTCATTGCATAATGTATATGACTGTGGATTCTGTGGGTTAGCTGAGGTATAACTGATATGCAATCAGCAGCACGTCTTCAAGTGCACAACTTAGTAAATGTTGATGGACCCTGAATTCACACACAAAACTATCACTGTGACCAAGATGACACAACCAGCAGCCCCAGGAGTTTCCTTGAGACTCTTCTTGCAATCTTCTCTCCTTTCACCCCATCCAAAACACTTCCAGTTCCCCTTTCGCTTTTTCCTTTGCTCCCTGGGTTACTGGGAAGCACACTGTTCCATCTCCAAATGTCCGGGTTTTTTCCTCCTGTTGCTGATCCTCGTGCTGCTCCATCGCAGCGAAAGAACCTGCTTGGCTTGCTTTGAGTCCTTGTCAACACCCTGAGACTGGCTGTGTGGCCTTCGTCCACGTCCAGCACATGGGGGAGAGTCAAAGTTTGGGTCAAAGTTTGGATCAAATGTTGTTTCCAGCTGTTCTACGAATTTTTGAGAGATGGGTGTTGAAATCTCAGCTACATCAGTAGATTTGTCTATTTCTCTTGGCAGTGCTGTTAGTTCAAAGCTCTGTTTGCTGCATAAACTTTCAGAATTATGTCCTCATAATGAATTGACATTTTCATCAATAGGAAATGACATTCTTTATCCCTGGTAATATTTTTTGCTCTAAAATCCACTTCGTCTGATACTAATGTAGAGATTCCAGCTTTCTTCTGCTTAGTGTTCGCATGGTATAGCTTTTCTTGTCCTTTTATTTTGAACCTATTTGTGTGTTCATATTAGGTTTGTTGGAGGCAATTGTCTTTGTCCATCCAGGCTGCTATAACAGAACCCCACAAACCGGGCTGCTTATAAACAAGGCATTGATTTCTCACAGTTCTGGAGGCTGGACGTCCAAGATCAAGGTACCAGCAGATACAGTGTCTGGTGAGGACCCACTTCCTGGTTCATAGATGGCAGTCTTTACACGTGGAGCGCCCTCATGTGGAGGAAGGGGTGAGGGAGCTCTCTGGGGTCTCTTTTATAAGGACACTAATCCCATCATGAGGGCTCCACCCTCATGACCTCATCAACCCTCAGAGGCCCCACCTCCTGACACCATCCCCTTGGGGGATGATTTCAGGGGACACAACATTGAATCCACTGCACGTCCTCTGCAGCCACATCCTTTCTCATGCAGCCTGAGGGCAGGTAGGTTATTGACTCCCAAGGACCATGAGAGAAAATCCTTTGATCCTCACACAATATCTTCTGGAAAAAGATATAAAAATCCCATCTTACAGAAGAGAAAACTGAAACCCAAAGAGGTTAAGTAACTTTTTCTCCAGCATAATCTCAGATCCCCGTAGAGGCAGAACAAGTGTCCCCTCTCCCAGCATCTAACCTGCAGCCTTCCCCTCTAGACTGTCCTCTTCATGCTCCAAGTAGGCTCCTACCGACCTGCTCACCCAGAGATAGCAGATTCAATCCGGCCATTAAGACACGTGGGTAAACCTGACACACAAAATTACCCACCAGCTTTAATTAACTAAGAAGTCTCATTCATGTTTTACAATTAAGTGATTAAACAGTCAGTTTTCAAATATTTTCTTGATGAAGCCATGAGTTTCAAGAAACCAAGTGCTGTAATTAAGACAAAGAGTGAAATAGAATGTCTGACAACTGCATAGGTTGAAACCGTCTGAGACAAACATCCTTCCCTGAGTAGAAGTCAAGCACTTTGAAAGGAGTATTAGGGAGTGATACTAAGATTGTATCTTAGTGATAAAAGTGATAAAAAAAAGATTGCATAAATACACGAGAAAGCAGCATTTATCAAAGTTTGCCACGAACCCAGCAGTGCAATAGGTGAAACCCACGCATATTAACATTAAACCCTCACATGAACACTGTAAGATAGAAATCCTCACTTTTGCTTTTTAAGCAAAGGACGAACTCAAGCTGAGAGTTCAAGTGACTCCCACTAAGTAGCACAGCATCCAGCTGACAGAGCAGTGCAGGGAGCCAGGCCTCCACCTCCAGGCCCAGAGCTGCCTCCGCAGCCCAGCCCCCCAGGCCGGGACCCCCGCACTCCCATCCCAGCTGTGCAGCCCTGAGGGCGCTGTTCAGCAGCTCCTCCTTGGTTTCTCATCTGCTCAGAGATCATCATCATCATCATCATCATAGTTGTAGTAGTATCTACTGCATAGAGCTGTTGTAATGATTAAATAAACACATGTAGAGTCCTTGGAACAGTAGCCCACATGTTGTAGGTGCCAGATAAAGACTGGCCATTATTATTCTTCCTGCACCATCACTGTATTTTGTGTGCTATCTGGATAGTTTGAAAAGTCCTCTCCTATTCTCACAACACTCAGTGGAGAAACAGAGCCTCAAATGGGGCCTTTTTGTGCAGAAAGTACAAAGCAGAGCTGGGCACAACCTAGCTGTCTCAGACTCCATGTCCTTTTCCATGACACAAAGAGCATTGGTCTGGTCATTTCATATTTTCCTCCCTCCCTCCCTCCCCCACCTGACAGCACTGTCTCAGGGAGCAGCGTGGTGCCTCACTGAGATCCGTCTTCACGCGTGTCGTGGAGAATGTCCATCAAAAGATGCCATCTCACTTCAGGGAGCACAGGCTTCAGGTGATGAGAGCTCATGCAGAATAATGTTGGACTATAAAGTCCAGAAAATGTTCGTGGGGTTTTCTCCAGTTTTATCTTTCCCCTCAGGTTTTGTCAATTATATTTCTGAAGTGTCCTGTCTAAACAGTCAACCTTACTTCTCCCTCTTAACAAACTTCCTTCCATCAGACTGGTCAGCTTATTGGTCCATAAGCTCTTTCCCTAAGCTCTGAAGTCACCTTTTAGCTGTCTTTTCTCTGACCATCACTATTCTGGGAATTCATACCACTCAAAGGAGAGTCTCTTCCATTACTGGTAATTTACTTTTCTCAACTAAAGAAAAAACTCTTTAAGGGAATGGATCTGATTTCCTCACAGTGTGTGACTGACTAGCGAGCATACCCAGTGTGTAAATGACGGGTGGGAGGTGGATGGATGGATGGATGAACAACACTTGGATTAACTTGCAGTTATACTGGCAGAGCTGCATTCCCCCTTGCTAATTAGGAAAACTTTTTCCACTTCTCCATTTTTTCTAATATTCTCCAAGAAAAAATAACCTACTGATTTTGAGTTTTTCATCAATTGACTTCCTTAGTATTCTTAGATAAGTCTCATTTATTGGAGTTTTACTCTTCCCCCTTTGAATCTCAATTAACTCTAAGCTGTGAAATCAGCTCAACTCATACTGATATCTGGAAAATGATAAGAAAGTTTCTTACTATTTGTAGTTTTAAAACGTACCACTGTGACTTGAAAAGTGTTGGAATTTTCCATCCCCCTCTGATCCCACATACAAACAATTCCTCTGATAGAGAACCGATTGAAAATTGAAGGGCACGGTTAAACGCTACTGTTGGTTTGGTTTCTTGGGAGAACCAAAGTTGTTGTTATGTATGGCAGACCCTAAATCATATAGCATTTCACAAATGGGATGTGTTATTAACACGTAAGAATCAATTAGCTTGTACGATAGGGAAGGAAACCCAGGACACAGAATGTATGAGGGGGAGTAAATGGCAAAGGAAGCCCTAGAGCGTGAATGAGTTTTGGGTTCTGGACTCCATCAAGCCTCCCACGTGAGTCAGAGGAGGGGACTCGTAAGAGGAAATGGGTCCTAGGCAGAGGGCAGAGAGATTGGCTTTGGTTTGGGGGAGTTCTTTTCCCCGGGTCTCTGCCTACTTGGAGGAAAATTTTTAACTAGTTTGCACTTGGCCTCACCTTGGGAAGTTGGGTTTTCCTCTTCCACACGCTTCTCACCAGACCTTCCCATCATGGGGATTATTTCCACATGAATTGTCTTCACCCACTTTGCTGTATTTTTGCCTCATCTGCACTGCTGTCCTCCATCAGCCTGGTCCACTTACTCTCCAGCTGGGCTGGGTGCAGTTGCTCATTTTCCTTGTTGTCCGTTTCAGTTCATGTGGACATTTTTCCCTTGAGCCTCTCTCAGTCCATTTCCATTTCACAAAAGATCAGAATTCTCTTTGTTATCCTCCCAAGTTTTGTAAGGAATAAAAACAAAAGAGACAAAGCATTAAACTGAACTTTTCTATTTTCTGTTTTTATCACATACAATATAATGTTTGACTGGTCTTGCATTGATCTTTTCAGTTAATTTCATAAGGGCTGAGTGTCTCATTCTCAAGAGGGCAGCTACTGATTCTTTCATTTTATGGAAACATTCGTTGTCGGTCGGCCAGCAAAGGCGTGAGCCTAGAATAACACTGTCATCATTTGAACAGTTACTATTAGATGAAAATATTTGCTTTTTTTCAGTTCAGCTCAAGCACTGCATGGCCCTCCCTACCAAGCCTGCAGTAGGAGCTTAGCATCTAAAACAGGAAACACTAACAAACAGTAAAACAGAGGAAATTTGAAACTTAGATCAAGACATGAAATCAGCACATATTTAGTTGTGAAGGCACAGACAAGACACAACTAGGATGAAATGACAAGAGGACATCAGCAAACTTGCGACTCCAGAGAGAAGCCCTCAACTCTTAGGATCACCTGAGAAGGCTTTGTGGAACACAGCAGGGTACCTGCCAGGCCAGGGCAGTAAGGAGATGTATAATGATATGATTTAAATTTCAGTTGCTTAATATAATATCCCCATATAGTATTTAACTTCACAGTTATGAGAAGGCTATGGAAAGATCCTATTTCAAGAATTTTTTTAGTATGCATTGCTTAAAATTGAACCTGCCACTTATTTGAATTTTCTTTCATTTTTTTCAATGTTAATGGGGCTGGTGTTTTGAGTATCCACACCATTCACTTATGAATTGACTTGCAATGTAAAATCAAATGAATAATTTCTTGTCATTTCCACAATATAAAAAGAGAATACAGAATAACAGAATTAGCACAAGTTACTTAGTTTCTCTGAGCTCAGTCCCTTCATCTGTGTAAAATACAGAGAGTAAAATGCTGTTGTCGATGTCAAATTTGAAAATTAAAGGAGACCATCTGTACAAATCACTTAGCACTCCAACAAATGTTAAAACCCCTTTTGATTATTACATCAATAAATTGCCACAGGGGGAAAAACGTACAGCTTAAATTTTCTTGGAAATAAATACAAATGATTGGCTTTACTTCCTGTGTAATTTTGCATATGTGAAGAGTAATACCAACCTAATAATAATTGGATGTGAGAGTTCACTGAGGTGGTATGTATAAGGAGCTTAGGAAGGTAATGTTAGCTATTATTACCATTATTATTAAAATTGTCCTCAAAAATTAAGAACTATGAAAACAATTTTCCGTAACAACTTTTCTTAGAGAAGTTGCTTCTTTATTCTGAAAGATTAATCACACAAATGCTTCTTCCTTTCAGATGCTAGAAAGCGTATGTTAAAAGCAGTGCATATGAAAAAAATAATAAACAGTAGACAGGAATATTGCTTTCCCAGAGAACAATTTTTTTCAGGCAATTTACTTTGTTGGAGAAAAAATATTTTCTAGAAGTATTTCTTTTCCTATTGTTTTTCCCCCTAAGAATCTAAACTATTCCCCTCTGACTGGATGATAAAAGACAATTCAGGGAGCAGAAGTTATTAACTACCAAATAGCAAATAAAACTAGGCACCTAATGCCTGTGTCCAAGAGCTGACATCTGGTCTACCTGACAGCTGTACTTAGGAATATGATTCAGCTGATACTATCAAGTGAACTGAAAAAATGGTCTGACGTTGAACCTAAGAAGAAAGTATAATCACAAAATATTTCTGCAGTTTGCAAGCTATTCATTCCCTTAGGTACGGCAATGACTGATGGGCAGTGTATGCACATGAGTTTTCATTGCTGCGTCTTTCACAGCCTCGGCTGAAGCACAAAAAATAGCGTGAGACTTACCTAATTCTCATAGATCATGTGCTCCTGAAGACCCCATTTCTTGATTTAAAACAGAATCCCATTCCTGGTATCCCACTTATTTCTTCCATTGGACTCTGGAAAATGCAACAGTTAGTATTTCACAATTAATATTTGGTTCATGGTTTGTTACCTTGGACTGGAATGTGGCAC
This sequence comes from Mesoplodon bidens, assembly GCF_964165515.1. Lineage (NCBI taxonomy): Eukaryota > Metazoa > Chordata > Mammalia > Artiodactyla > Ziphiidae > Mesoplodon > Mesoplodon bidens. Next base: position 28,817,171 of record NC_138178.1, read on the forward strand.
CCTCTTGACTGACTACATTTGACAGTAGCCATTTCTTAGGAAATTAGTACAGAACAGCTTCTAGGGTGGGCTACAAATAAATTAGGCTCTGGGAAACTAAAAATTAAAATTGAAAGTAAAATCCATAGCTGTCATTCATCATCATGACACTGAAACTGTGCTATAGCTTTGGGAAATGTTTGCGAGATGATGAGCTCCAAAGAGCAATCTGTGAAGCCAGGAGCTACATATTTTAAAGATATGTTGGGCTTCCCTGGTGGCACAGTGGTTGAGAATCTGCCTGCCAATGCAGGGGACATGGGTTCGAGCCCTGGTCTGGGAGGATCCCACATGCCACGGAGCAACTGGGCCCATGAGCCACAACTACTGAGCCTGTGCATCTGGAGCCTGTGCTCTGCAACAAGAGAGGCCGCGACAGTGAGATGCCCACGCACCACGATGAAGAGTGGCCCCCGCTCGCCGCAACTGGAGAAAGCCCTCGCAGAGCAACGAAGACCCAACACAGCCAAAAATAAATAAATAAATAAATAAAATTTAAAAAAAAAAAAGATATGTCGTATATGCACCAAAAAATGAAAAAAAAAGGGAAGAAAGAGTAATGGAAATAACTCAAGCATTGGAGGAAATATTATGGAATATTACAGATATGAGATAGAATATTACATATAGAGTAGATATGATGAAAACCACGAGGATCAGAATGACTGACCCAAGGTCATTCAGCATACAAATGCCCGAGTCCAGTTTGGAATTCAGTCTGTCTTTTTTATTTAGTTTTATGTGGTTCGTTAGTGGTTGCAAACTCTAATGCTCATCAGTGATGTAAATGTGCAGTGAAGACTAGAGGAATCAAAAAGTGGATGATTGCCTCAATCCATCAAAAAAAAAAAATGGTGAAGATATTCTATGCCCCAAATCCCGAGTTGATATTCACCTGGTTCTCCATGTGCAGCTCTGGCATTGCCCTGCCCTGCCTTCCCCAGAAAGGAGGGAAGAGGGTCTCAGTCTTAAGGCAGGGCTGCCTCAGCAATCTCAGTTCTCCTGCGTAGACTGGACCCGCCCAGGCTGTTGGCATGTGAGTGTGTAAAAAATCAGAGCTCAGATCAGGAATCTCACATCAAAAATAAAGTAAGATAGAAATTTTGTTCAAAATAAATGGAGTTATTTAGGTTCTTATTTACTTAAAGTATAACATGCCTCTTATCTTGGCTCATTTTAATCTTTTGCCATTTTCCTGCACATTCCATGTCCATTTCACCTCCAAGTCTCTGCTCTCGTTGCTGCTCCAGCCTGAAACGCTCGCCTGCTCACAGGACACGCGTCATTGTCCCAAACCCCCTTCTTCCCCCGGGCCTGTCAAAATCATGTTTCCACGGTAAGGTCTTTCCCGGCACTCGGAAGTTCAAATTTCTTAAAGACAGGAGATAGTTCATATAAGTGTGTTAAAAATGATCAAAGAAGACAATTTAGGTGACGCAGACATGCTTCAGGAGGCAGATGGTCTGTTCTTGGAGAACCGTACAGTGGGGTGGGAAGTAGGAAGATTTTACAGGACAAAGAAAAGACCCAGGAAGAGACACTTGACACTATCTGACTGGCTAGGGCCATCAGTGAACCCTGGACGGCGGGAAGACTCAGAGCCTCTCGGCCGGTGGGGCCTGGCCGACTGCCCTGCGTTCCTGGTGGAGCAGGACATTCACAGGGACACAAAGTTCACCTAAGTTTCCGTTTGCTGATGTGGCACCGGGCAGAAGCAGCTCCACCTCGGGCCTAGAAATTACTTCAACACATCTTCAAGATGAACATCTCTTGGATCAGCTCAGTGCTGAGCACGCAAATGCTGCACAGAAAAGCGGCTCGACTCGTATTGCTCATTGCTGGAGAGGGGCTTCTAATGTACAGCATCCACACTCCAAATGTATATATGAACTATAACCACATAGATACATACTATAAATGTATATGAACTCTTACTGTATATAAACTAAAACAATGTGTATATGTATAAATTACAACTGCATATACATATACCCATGTATAAACACCTACGAATTTGTAGAAAAACGTTTCCTTATTTACATCTTTTACAAAAACAATTTCTAAGAATTTAACAGACTTTATGCATTTTTTTCTAGAAGATTGAAAAATAATTTGTTGTTGTGGCGAGCGGGGGCTCCTCTTTGTTGGGGTGCACAGGCTTCTCATTGCAGTGGTTTCTCTTGTTGTAGAGCTCGGGCTCTAGGCACGTGGGCTTCAGTAGTTGTGACACACAGACTCAGTAGTTGTGGCTTGCGGGCTCTGGAGCACAGGCTCAGCAGTTGTGGCACACGGGCTTAGTTGCTCCGTGGCATGTGGGATCTTCCCAGACCAGGGCTTGAACCTGTGTCCCCTGCATTGGCAGGTGGATTCTTAACCACTGCTCCACCAGGGAAGCCCAAAATATAAGCATTCTTGCACAATGTCTTTAGAAGTATATTCTCCTTGAAAGAGAATATAGTCAGTACTAAATCAAAATGCTTCAGAGTTACATGAAGCAGATGAATTTTCATCATAGAAAAATGAGACCTTTTTATTTAAATGAAATCATTTGTTTAGCAGAAATGTAAAACTTGAAATGGCAGTTAAGGTAGCTTCTCTCCAAGGGAAATTCAGATGCATCTGTGTGCACTAACATTTTTTTTTTTTTTTTTTTCGATACGCGGGCCTCTCACTGTTGTGGCCTCTCCCGTTGCGGAGCACATGCTCCAGACATGCAGGCTCAGCGGCCATGGCTCATGGGCCCAGCCGCTCCGTGGCATGTGGGATCCTCCCAGACCCGGACACGAACCCGTGTCCCCTGCATCGGCAGGCGGACTCTCAACCACTGCGCCACCAGGGAAGCCCCGCATTAACATCTTTTAACATTCTATTCCCTAAAAGCTTCAGAAGGTGGAAATTTTTAGAAAACAAAAATTAAATGTTCAGGATGTAAATGCGCTTTTTTTATTATTACGAAAGTGTTTACAATACTGCAAAGCATTACATGAAGAATAACCCATTCCCAATCTTAACACTGTCACATGTCATTATTTTGTAATATCAAAGAAGCTTTTGAATGAAAAGCCAGGCATAATTGCCTTTTAAACCACTGATATTACCAGCTTTTAAGCACAAAAATAAATGTGTTCACTAAAAATCAGTAAAGAGTTTCTTTAAAACAAAAATTAATCTGGGCTAATTACAAGAGGAATAAAAAAAATAATAGCTGTTAGGAAATTATAGGCTTCCCTTGTGAAGACTCTCCATATTGCAAAATTCTAGAAAATGAATAGGTGGTTGGTAACGGTGAGTGGTTTCTGAGGAGCTGCTATGTATGAATAAGGTTATTTCTTCCGTACACACACGCACACACACACACACACACACACACGCAGTGAGAACCCTGTCAAAGTGTTTTCTCTTATAAAATGAAGTTACATTACAGGAGGCGCTGGCTGGGGTCTGACCCTGAAATATCCCCCGATGTCTGAAGTTTGCAGGTCACCCAGTTCGCCTCGGCTGACATTTGTTTGTTAATGAGACAAACATTATCAAGGGGGCACTGGTGGTCCTTAGCGGCCTGTCCCAACTCAAGTGGCTTTGTTATAAAGGTGTCCTGTGAAATTAAAGCACGATTACACATTTTAGTGAATCTCCTAGTATGAATGATGTGAATGAGGACCTTCTCTGCAGCCCTTCCCCGTCCCCATCTGACCGTGAGGGGACAGTGACCACACACTGGCCCAAGGAGCTAGAGGGAAGGGGACTCTGCAGAAGTGCCCTGGCCCTGGTCTTCATGGCAGCAGAGATTGTGGTCTTGAACAAGCTGTCTACCCCTGAAATAACCTGAGAGGATTAAAGCTTCAAAAAGTTTGCTCAAGTTAGTTTCACCCAAAGGCAGTGACTCAGATGCCACCATCACCCAGGCCCTGCCGCCCCTCAAGGACCTCTGCCTGCCATCTCACTGACCCATGCTGCCTCTCGCCAGAGGCACCCCTGGTCTGGCTGGCCCAGGGTGGGCTGCGAGCCTCTCCCCTGTACCCCCGAGGCCTCCAGGGGAGCTCAGGAATGTTGAGGTTGTGCTTTAACTTCCTGTGGGTCTGACTCTCGCCCCCGATTAAGCCTTGGACCCAGGCAGGCAGAGCAAGGTCTGGGTCACCTCTGAATCACTGGCAGGGGCTGGACCCTGGCACAGAGCAAGCCCTCATGAACGTTTGCTGAATATATTCATTTAAAAAAGATAAAAACAGTGAAAAGTAAAACATTTCCAAATTGCATTTAAATGGGAATTTCTGATACTCACCTCTGTCAATATCACCTGTTTATGTCATCTTAAATCTTCTTTTACAACCAATTTACAATCCATCAGCTTAATCCAAAACATCTTCTTTTTTTTTTTTTTTTTTGCATTACGCCAGCCTCTCACTGTTGTGGTCTCTCCCGTTGCGGAGCACAGGCTCCGGACGCGCAGGTTCAGTGGCCATGGCTCACGGGCCCAGCCACTCCGCAGCATGTGGGATCTTCCCGAACCGGGGCATGAACCCGGGTCCCCTGCATCGGCAGGCGGACTCTCAACCACTGCGCCACCAGGGAAGCCCCAAAACATCTTCTTAATAATGTTAGTGTTTTCTCTCTGATTACAAAAAAAATCAGTACCTAAATATTATCATAGCCATGTTGTATCTGTCCAGTGTGCACTGAATAGTCAAGTGAGTAAACAGTTGCACATTCAACCAGGATAATAGTTAACAGAATAACAGTGTCGCTGTAATGTAAGGTAGACTGAGGTTTGTCTGAGTGGAAATTTTTTTCACTTTCCAAATTTCCTTTGGACTTATTTCTATAGAATTACTAAGGTTCTCAAGGAATCCTTTAAATTTGTCAGACGTTCTGTGCACATAAATAGAATAGCCCGCTACCCATCCTGTAGTTTATCTCTGTGTTGTATTTCAAACTTCTATCTTCTTCTTCTTCCGGGAACTTCCCCATCAGTGTGATGGGGCAGCTGCTCTGATGCCAACTCACAGTCCTGGGGGAATATGTTGAGAGGGAGAGCTGGGCAGAGTTGGGCCAGGACATTTGCCCACCTGTTCTCTCTCCTGGTGAATTTGGTCCAAGGACTTGGGTTCCGCGTCTGTGAAAGAGGAGAAAGGACTTTCTGCACAGGGTGGCTGTAAGAATGACACAACCTGGATGCAGCCGGTTATCTGTGTATTTACTCCATTTCCCTGGTTGCACTGTTTTCTGCCTTTCCCTCTTTTTCTCCTCAAATCACTTAAAAATCCATCACACATATGGTCTCCAATGGGGCTCATTAAGCAATAAGAATAGGACATTTTAAAGCCCTGCATCACCCTCTATGCAAAGCATTCTGGGGGACACATAAGGTTCATCAATCTTGATTTGACTCAAACTGCCACAATTCAGAGAATGTTGTGATTGTGGTGACCTTGTTTCTCTTTCCTGATGCTCCCCTCTCTCTTGCACAAGTTCTTCCTTTATTCTCTGTTAACTTTACTCCCTCTTTGATTATGATAATTGCCTTTCTCAAAGCTTACATTAGGGTTGAAATGTCGACTTGAATTCGTTATGGACCAGATGGAAAATAAAAGAATATGTTTTTAAACTTGGGCTGAGTTAGAAAGCAAGGGGCTTTTTTGGTTTGTTTGCTTGTTTCTTTGCTTTTTCTTTTTATGTATGTCTATCACCCAGCTTCATCCCTACCTAGGACTACCTTTAAAATGGATTGTTTGCTCAGCCATTTTTTCATTTTTTCAAGAATTTTTATGGAGAGCCACTTGCTGTGCACAAAAGTGAGCATGAGACCCGTCCTTGCCCTTGGGGCTTCTCATGGTCAGCCCAGCCTTCCCTGCCCCAGGACAACAGACTCAGTGAGGACAATAATCAATAACAAAGGAAAACAAAGGAGAAGATGGAATCCTTGGGACCTTTTCATTCACTTCTTTTTTTTTTTTTTAACATCTTTATTGGAGTATAATTGCTTTACAATGTTGTGTTAGTTTCTGCTGTATAACAAAATGAGTCAGCTATAGTATACATATATCCCCATATCCCTTCCCTCTTGCATCTCCCTCCCACCCTCCCTATCCCAGCCCTCTAGGTGGTCACAAAATTCATTCACTTCTGAGTAAATATTTCTTAAACCTATACTACGAGCCAGACAGCAATGTTCTGTGAGACAAAGAAAATAGACTGTGATCTTGACCTTCGTTAGAGAGATTTGGAACTCCGTGTTTTAGGACTTTTCATTTGGAAAAGTAAGTGAGCACCCTAGATCAAATTATACTAAGGAAAAAATATTCCTAGAAAAAGTACAAATGTAAAAATCACAGTCATTAGCTAAGACTTCATGATAAATAAGACTAACTCAGTATTTTGTAAAAATTTGGAGAATTAGGGAGCATATGCTTTGTTCTTACCTCTATTGACTTTTGCTTTGAGTAGCTGGAGGGGCTGACTGTTCTTGGTAGCTAATGTTTGTCAATGACAAAGACATGCAAGTTAAAGTCGGTTTTTATATTCTCAAGCAATTTCTGAGTAATAATGTAATGTCATTTCTGAGTAATATAATGTAATGTCATAATGTAAATAAGTCATTCTAACAGTTATGTTTCTACCATCCAAAGATTTCATTCATTCATTCAGTTAATAGCTAAGCATCTCCCTTGAGGTATCAGGCATTATGCTGGGGAAATGTAGAAACAAAGTAACATAGTCATGGAATCTACAGGATTTTGAAAAAGAAACTTCAATAAAATAATCATATCAATAAATATAGTATTATAAATTGTGATAAGCGCTATACAGGAAAAATAGCAGCAGCTATGAGGGCTTAAAAGCACCTGATTGAATCTGAGGTATTGTGGGGGGTGGTGCCTAAATACTTACTTTATGGGGGATTTTTTATTATAAATTCATTTCCTTTAATGCTATTCCGGAGGGACTTCCGGGTAAGATGGCGGAAGAGTAAGACGCGGAGATCACCTTCCTCCCCACGGATACACCAGAAATACAGCTACACGTGGAACAACTCCTACAGAACACCTACTGAATGCTGGCAGAAGACCCCAGACCTCCCAAAAGGCAAGAAACTCCCCACATACCTGGGTAGGGCAAAGCGGAGAGATTCCCGCACAGAGGATCGGTGCCGAGCGGCACTCACCCGCCCGAGAGGCTTCTCTGCTCGCCCGCCAGGGCGGGCGGCGCTGGAAGCTGAGGCTCGGGCTTCGGTCAGAGCGCAGGGAAAGGACTGGGGCTGGCGGCGAGAACTCAGCCTGAAGGGGGCTAATGTGCCACAGCTAGCCGGCAGGGAGTCCGGGAAAACTCTGGAGCTGCCGAAGAGGCAAGAGACTTTTTCTTCCCTCTTGGTTTCCTGGTGCGCGAGGAGAGGGGATTAAGAGCGCTGCTTAAAGGGGCTCCACAGACGGGCGCGAGTCACGACTGAGAGCGCGGAGCCCAGTGACGGGCGTGGGACGCTGGGGCTGCTGCTGCCGCCGCCAAGAAGCCTGTGTGCGAGCGCAGGTCACTGTCCACACCGCCCTTCCGGGAGCCTGTGCAGCCCGCCACTGCCGGGGTCCCGGGATCCAGGGGCGGCTTCCCTGGGAGAACGCACGGCACGCCTCGGGCTGGTGCAACGTCACGCCGAACTCTGCCACTGCAGGCTCGCCCCGCACTCCGTGCCCCTCCCTCCCGCCCGGCCTGAGTGAGCCAGAGTCCCCGAAGAGGCTGCTCCTTTAACCCTGTCCTGTCTGAGCGAAGAACAGACGCCCTCCGGCGACCTACACGCAGAGGCGGGGCCAAATCCAAAGCTGAGACCCAGGAGCTGTGAGAACAAAGAAGAGAAAGGGAAACCTCTCCCAGCAGCCTCAGAAGCAGCGGATTAAAGCTCCACAATCAACTTGATGTACCCTGCATCTGTGGAATACATGAATAGACAACAAATCATCCCAAATTGAGGAGCCAGGAGTCAGTGCTGTGCCTCTGAGGTGGGAGAGCCAACTTCAGGACACTGGTCCACAAGAGACCTCCCAGCTCCACATAATATCAAACGGCAAAAATCTTCCAGAGATCTCCATCTCAACACCAGCACCCAGCTTCACTCAACGACCAGCAAGCTACAGTGCTGGACACCCTATGCCAAACATCTAGCAAGACAGAAACACAACGCCACCCATTAGCAGAGAGGTGGCCTAAAATCATAAAAAGTCCGCAGACACCCCAAAACACACCACCAGACGTGGACCTGCCCACCAGAAAGACAAGATCCAGCCTCATCCACCAGAACACAGGCACTAGTACCTTCCACCAGGAAGCCTACACAACCCACTAAACCAACCTTAGCCACTGGGGACAGACACCAAAAACAACGGGAACTACGAACCTGCAGCCTGCAAAAAGGAGACCCCAAACACAGTAACATAAGCAAAATGAGAAGACAGAAAAACACACAGCAGGAGAAGGAACAAGATAAAAACCCACCAGACCTAACAAATGAAGACGTAATAGGCAGTCTACCTGAAAAAGAATTCAGAATAATGATGGTAAAGATGATCCAAGATTCTATTTCCCAGATCCAAAATCTTGGAAATAGAATAGACAAAATGCAAGAAACAGTTAACAAGGACCTAGAAGAACTAAAGATGAATCAAGCATCGATTAAAAACACAATACATGAAATAAAAAATACTCTAGATGGGATCAATAGCAGAATAACTGAGGCAGAAGAACGGATAAGTGAGGTGGAAGATAAAATAGTGGAAATAACTGCTGCAGAGCAAAATAAAGAAAAAAGACTGAAAAGAACAGAGGAGAGTCTCAGAGACCTCTGGGACAACATTAAACGCACCAACATTCGAATTATAGGGGTTCCAGAAGAAGAAGAGAAAAAGAAAGGGACTGAGAAAATATTTGAAGAGATTATAGTTGAAAACTTCCCTAATATGGGAAAGGAAATAGTTAATCAAGTCCAGGAAGCACAGAGAGTCCCATACAGAATAAATCCAAGGAGAAATACGCCAAGACACATATTAATCAAACTGTCAAAAATTAAACACAAAGAAATCATATTAAAAGCAGCAAGGCAAAAACAACAAATAACACACAAGGGAATCCCCATCAGGATAACAGCTGATCTCTCAGCAGAAACTCTACAAGCCAGAAGGGAGTGGCAGGACATAATTAAAGTGATGAAGGAGAGAAACCTGCAACCAAGATTACTCTACCCAGCAAGGATCTCATTCAGATTTGATGGAGAAATTAAAACGTTTACAGACAAGCAAAAGCTGAGAGAGTTCAGCACCACCAAACCAGCTTTACAACAAATGCTAAAGGAACTTCTCTAGGCAAGAAACACAACAGAAGGAAAAGACCTATAATAACGAACCCAAAACAATTAAGAAAATGGGAATAGGAACATACATATCAATAATTACCTTAAATGTAAATGGACTAAATGCTCCCACCAAAAGACACAGATTGGCTGAATGGATACAAAAACAAGACCCATATATATGCTGTCTACAAGAGACCCACTTCAGACCTAGAGACACATACAGACTGAAAGTAAGGGGATGGAAAAAGATATTCCATGCAAATGGAAACCAAAAGAAAGCTGGAGTAGCAATTCTCATATCAGACAAAATAGACTTTAAAATAAAGACTACTAGAAGAGACAAAGAAGGACACTACATAATGATCAAGGGATCGATCCAAGAAGAAGATATAACAATTGTAAATATTTATGCACCAAACATAGGAGCACCTCAATACATAAGGCAAATACTAACAGCCGTAAAAGGAGAAATCGACAGTAACACAATCATAGTAGGGGATTTTAACACCCCACTTTCACCAATGGACAGATCTTCCAAAATGAAAATAAATAAGGAAACACAAGCGTTAAATGATACATTAAACAAGATGGACTTAATTGATATTTATAGGACATTCCATCCAAAAACAACAGAATACACATTTTTCTCAAGTGCTCATGGAACATTCTCCAGGATAGATCATATCTTGGGTCACAAATCAAGCCTTGGTAAATTTAAGAAAATTGAAATTGTATCAAGTGTCTTTTCTGACCACAATGCTATGAGACTAGATATCAATTACAGGAAAAGAGCTGTAAAAAATACAAACACATGGAGGCTAAACAATACACTACTTAATAACGAAGTGATCACTGAAGAAATCAAAGAGGAAATTAAAAAATACCTAGAAACAAATGACAATGGAGACACGACGACCCAAAACCTATGGGATGCAGCAAAAGCAGTTCTAAGAGGGAAGTTTATAGCAATACAATCCCACCTTAAGAAACAGGAAACATCTCGAATAAACAACCTAACCTTGCACCTAAAGCAATTAGAGAAAGAAGAACAAAAACACCCCAAAGTTAGCAGAAGGAAAGAAATCATAAAAATCAGATCAGAAATAAATGAAAAAGAAATGAAGGAAACGATAGCAAAGATCAATAAAACTAAAAGCTGGTTCTTTGAGAAGATAAACAAAATTGATAAACCATTAGCCAGACTCATCAAGAAAAGAAGGGAGAAGACTCAAATCAATAGAATTAGAAATGAAAAAGGAGAAGTAACAACTGACACTGCAGAAATACAAAAGATCATGAGAGATTACTACAAGCAACTCTATGCCCATAAAATGGACAACCTGGAAGAGATGGACAAATTCTTAGAAATGCACAACCTGCCAAGACTGACTCAGGAAGAAATAGAAAATATGAATAGACCAATCACAAGCACTGAAATTGAAACTGTGATTAAAAATCTTCCATCAAACAAAAGCCCAGGACCAGATGGCTTCACAGGCGAATTCTATCAAACATTTAGAGAAGAGCTAACACCCATACTTCTCAAACTCTTCCAAACAATATCAGAGGAAGGAACACTCCCAAACTCATTCTACGAGGCCACCATTACCTTGATACCAAAACCAGGCAAGGATGTCACAAAGAAAGAAAACTACAGGCCAATATCACTGATGAACATAGATGCAAAAATCCTCAACAAAATACTAGCAAACAGAATCCAAGAGCACATTAAAAGGATCATACACCATGATCAAGTGGGGTTTATTCCAGGAATGCAAGGATTCTTCAATATACGCAAATCAATCAATGTGATACACCATATTAACAAGTTGAAGGAGAAAAACCATATGATCATCTCAATAGATGCAGAGAAAGCTTTCGACAAAATTCAACACCCATTTATGATAAAAACCCTGCAGAAAGTAGGCATAGAGGGAACTTTCCTCAACATCATAAAGGCCATATATGACAAACCCACAGCCAACATTTTCCTCAATGGTGAAAAACTGAAACCATTTCCACTAAGATCAGGAACAAGACAAGGCTGCCCAGTCTCACCACTCTTATTCAACCTAGTTTTGGAAGTTTTAGCCACAGCAATCAGAGAAGAAAAGGAAATAAAAGGAATCCAAATTGGAAAAGAAGAAGTAAAGCTGTCACTGTTTGCAGATGACATGATACTATACATAGAGAATCCTAAAGATGCTACCGAAAAACTACTAGAACTAATCAATGAATTTGGTAAAGTAGCAGGATACAAAATTAATGTACAGAAATCTCTGGCATTCCTGTACACTAATGATGAAAAATCTGAAAATGAAATCAAGAAAACACTCCCATTTACCATTGCAACAAAAAGAATAAAATATCTAGGAATAAACCTACCTAAGGAGACAAAAGACCTGTATGCAGAAAATTATAAGACACTGATGAAAGAAATTAAAGATGATACAAATAGATGGAGAGATATACCATGCTCCTGGATTGGAAGAATCAATATTGTGAAAATGACTCTACTACCCAAAGCAATCTACAGATTCAATGCAATCCCTATCAAACTACCACTGGCATTTTTCACAGAACTAGAACAAAAAATTTCAAAATTTGTTTGGAAAAACAAAAGACCCCGAATAGCCAAAGCAATCTTGAGAACGAAAAATGGAGCTGGAGGAATCAGGCTCCCTGACTTCAGACTATACTACAAAGCTACAGTAATCAAGACAGTGTGGTACTGGCATAAAAACAGAAAGATAGATCAGTGGATCAGGATAGAAAGCCCAGAGATAAACCCACGCACATATGGCCAACTTATATTTGATAAAGGAGGCAGGAATGTACAGTGGAGAAAGGACAGCCTCTTCAATAAGTGGTGCTGGGAAAACTGGACAGCAACATGTAAAAGTTTGAGATTAGATCATTCCCTAACACCATACACAAAAATAAGCTCAAAATGGATTAAAGACTTAAATGTAAGGCCAGAAACTATCAAACTCTTAGAGGAAAACATAGGTAGAACACTCTATGACATAAATCACAGCAAGATCCTTTTGGACCCACCTCCTAGAGAAATGGAAATAAAAACAAAGATAAACAAATGGGACCTAATGAAACTTAAAAGCTTTTGCACAGCAAAGGAAACCATAAACAAGACCAAAAGACAACCCTCAGAATGGGAGAAAATATTTGCAAATGAAGCAACTGACAAAGGATTAATCTCCAAAATTTATAAACAGCTCATGCAGCTCAATAGCAAAAAAACAAACAACCCAATCCAAAAATGGGCAGAAGACTTAAATAGGCATTTCTCCAAAGAAGATATACAGACTGCCAACAAACACATGAAGGAATGCTCAACATCATTAATCATTAGAGAAATGCAAATCAAAACTACAATGAGATATCATCTCACACCAGTCAGAATGGCCATCATCAAGAAATCTAGAAACAATAAATGCTGGAGAGGGTGTGGAAAAAAGGGAACCCTCTTGCACTGCTGGTGGGAATGTGAATTGGTACAGCCACTATGGAGAACAGTATGGAGGTTCCTTAAAAAACTAAAAATAGAACTACCATATGACCCAGCAATCCCACTACTAGGCATATACCCTGAGAAAACCATAATTCCAAAAGAGACATGTACCAAAATGTTCATTGCAGCTCTATTCACAATAGCCCGGAGCTGGAAACAACCTAAGTGTCCATCATCGGATGAATGGATAAAGAAGATGTGGCACATATATACAATGGAATATTACTCAGCCATAAAAAGAAACGAAACTGAGCTATTTGTAATGAGGTGGATAGACCTAGAGTCTGTCATACAGAGTGAAGTAAGTCAGAAAGAGAAAGACAAATACCGTATGCTAACACATATATACGGAATTTAAAAAAAAAAAAAAGTCATGAAGGACCTAGGGGCAAAACGGGAATAAAGACACAGACCTACTTGAGAATGGACTTGAGGATATGGGGAGGGGGAAGGGTAAGCTGTGACAAAGCGAAAGAGAGGCATGGACATATATACACTACCAAACGTAAGGTAGATAGATAGTGAGAAGCGGCCACAGAGCACAGGGAGATCAGCTCGGTGCTTTGTGACCGCCTGGAGGGGTGGGATGGGGAGGGTGGGAGGGAGGGAGATGCATGAGGGAAGGGATGTGGGAACAGATGTATATGTATGACTGATTCACTTTGTTATAAAGCAGAAACTAATTAAAAAATTAAAAAAAAAAAAAAATGCTATTCCGTCTTGGTTGAGTTTCTGTAGTTTGTATTTTTCTAGAAACCATTTCTTCCAAGTTGTTGAATTTATGGACATAAAGTTGTTCATAATATTCCCTTATAATCTTTTTAATGACTTTTAATGGCTGCAGGATTTGTAGTGATGCCCCAGTTTCATTCCTGAGACTGGTGACCTATGTTTTCTCTCTTTTTATCTTTCTCAGTCTTGCAAAATGTTTATCAGCTTTACAGATTTTTTTGAAGTTTGGTTTCATTGATTATCTCTGTTTGCCTGTTTTTAATTGCATTGATTTCTTCTCTTTATTATTCTGTTCCTCCTGTTTGGGTTTTTTTTTCTTTTTCTAGTTTCTTACAATAGGAAGTTATTATTGATTTGAGACCTTTCTTCATTTCTAATGTAAGCATTTAGGGCTATAAAGTTCCCTCTTAGCATGGCTTTAGCCACATCCTACATATTTTGAGGTGTTGTATTTTTGTTTTTATTTAATTCAGTGTATTTTATTTTTTTTGATACTTCATCCTTGATGCATTGATTATTTAGAAGTGTGTTGCTTAATTTCCAAAGTGTTTAGAGACCTTCTTGTTGTCTTTTTAAGTTATTAATTTCTTGTTCAATTCCATTATGTTCAAAGAACACACTCCGTATGATTTCAATTCCTTGAAATTTGTTGAGATTTGTTTTATGGCCCAGTATATGGTCTCTCTTCATGACCGTGGGCACTTGAAAAATATGTGTGTTCTGTGGTGTTGGCTGAAATATTCTATAAATGTCAGTTAGCTCCTGTTGTTCAATGGTGTGGTTCTGTTCTTCTACATCCATGTTGATTTTCAGTCTTGTAGTTCTATCAGTTGCTGAGAATGGGGTGTTGATGTTACCAAGAACAACTTTGGATTTGTTTTTCTCATTTCAGATCTGTCAGTTTTTGCTTCATTTATGTCAATGTTTTGCTGTTTGGTACATGTACATTTAGGATAGTTTTGTCTTCCCAGTAGATTGATCCTATTATTATTATGTAATTTCCCTCTTTGTTTAGAGTAATTTTCTATGCTATGGAGTCTACTTTATCCCATCTTAATATAGCCACTCCTGACTTTTTTTTATCACAGTCACATGACATATCCTTTCCCATCCTTTTACTTTTAACCTTCTATGACATAGTAATTACAATGAATTCAAGTAAACAGCATATTGTTGGATCATGACATTTTGTTGTTTTAATCCACTTTGCTAATCTCTGTCTGTTTGAGTATATTTTAGATCATTTATACTTAAGGTAATTATTTATATGTTGGGGTTTAAGTCTGCCATTTTATTATAATTCCATTTTAATTGACCTGGGTTGCACATCTATAAAGAAAGGAATACAACAGGGTGAGCAAATAGTTATAGTTTAGTGCAGTGAATTGAGGCCATAAGCAAATCATCAACAAAAAAAACAGCAAAACCAAACTCCACACACAGAGACACACCGATACCATGGGATAGAGCTCTAGCTTCCTTGACAAACGTCAAGCATCTGATTGCTGCTGAAGGACAAGGCAGAAATCGTGAGCTCCACACATGAGACAGAGTTTCCTTCCTAGAAGAAAATTCACATAAGGATACAGAACACCCTTTGTGTTAGAGGGAGTGGGGCTGAATGGAAAAAGAGCAGGCTTTGGATTCAAGTGACCTGGGTCTTCTCCCAGCTCAATCATGTATTAGCTGGTGACACTCAACAAATGACTCTCTGGGTCTGTTTTCTCATCTGTAAAATGGGTATAATAATACCTTCCTCACAGGGTTGGTGGGAGGATTCAGCCTGTAGCAGTTACCCTGTTACTGGTAACTCTTACTGTTACGTGGGCAGCAGGAGAGGGTGTGCTCAGGGCTCCTGGAGCCTGAAGAGTGGATGGCTGGCCACAGGGGCCAGGAGAGCAGAGCTGGGAGCCCCCCGAGGGGCCTCTTGTTACCAGGCAGGACTCAGGACAGGAGTTCCTGGGGACTGACCAGGGCTCCAGCTCTTTCCTTGCCACCTTTGTTTGCTGGCCACCTCTGTATTTTGTCCAACACAAAACCACCTATTTAAGATTCTGCCCCGGGTCTGGTTGGGGGTGGGGGGTGCAGAGGGTATTAAAGGGACAGATGGTGTGGGCAGTCGAGCAGCACAGTCTGCCTGCACACCAGCCATGCTGCTTCTCCCAGCCAGACTTCCGATCCTTCTCTTCAGCTCCCCCCTCCTTGACCCCGTGTGCCCCTCCACCCGTCTCAGACCTCAGCTCCCTTTGCCCCACATCCCCCACAGTATTAAATGCAATAAACTCAGCCCCTCTCCTCCGGGTGCAGGCTCGGAGCTGAGCTCCTCTCCCTCCCCCCCACCACAGTGGGCTTTGGGGTCGATGTGGGAGAGCAAGACAGAACCGGAGGGCTTGCAGGGATGGGGGGAGGACAGGAAAGGGCTTCCACCTTCATCCCAGCTGTGGAAGTGAATGCATGTGCAGGCCGAGCGCATAGCTCACCCAGTCACCATGCAGGAGAGCTCTTCCATTTCACAGCAACAACAGCAAAGTAAAATAAAATAACATAAAAACAGAAAGGAGACACATTTACAAATGTTGATGCCCGGAAGTGGGGTAGACTTTTCCTTGTTTGTTTTTCTACTGTGAAATACCGGATTCATTCAAAGATGACAGAATTTGTACATCTTGAAGAATCGTGCGGCCCTCACTTAGTGGCTCCGGCACCTGGAGATTTGCTGTCTGAGGTACTGACCTGTCTGCCACATCGCTTCTGACACGGGAACACAAATACCACCATCTGTTAAACCACAGGCTCTTCTACACATCAGATCTTGACTCCCATTCTCTGTACTAGTTTGTTTTGTCATTTCATATCAAATATAAAACATAAACACAACCTCCTGACAAACATAGCACAGCTCACAGGACCTGCCTGGACAGAGGGAGGAAACGATATGGTGGTCCAGCCTTCCTGAGCAGCGCTGCTCTGTGGAGCTCGCCCACCCCACTCGGCCCACATCCAGCCGTCCTCTCCTCCTTCTTTGCACAACTTTCTCTGGCAACAGACTTGCAGTTGGAAGGCTTTGATGTTGGCGGGAGCTGGTGTTTGCTAGTCTATTCCAGCATGTGTGCTACACACCCTGAGCATCATGTAAATCAGGTTGCACGTTGACCTGCTGACAAATGGAGAAGGATGAGAAAGGCAGGAACTGAAGGGTTACCAAGTCAAGAGCAAAGCTAGCTGTCGGGGGTGGGCACTGTAGGAGACCTCAGAAGACTGGCAAAGGAAGCCTCTCCTTCTTAGAGACCCCAGTTGTCCTCTACAAGACACAAAGGAGAACGAACATAGTACCTACCGCACTGCAGTTCTCCACAGGGGCCTGCTGAACGGTGACAGGACAGGAGGAGGCAAAGGAATCTTTGGAACGTTGACGGGCAGCCCGTCAGGTATGAACAGATTGGCACACTTCCTACCTTGTTGAAAGATAGAAATTTAAATTAATCCAAATAACATTTGTTGAGCATCCCTTGTGTTCCAGGACAAAACACAATCTCTGAACTAACTACGGAGACAGAAATTTAAACAAATGAATGTCATTTAACACAATATGTCCTGAAGAGCAGGTGGTGATGAGGTGCAGTGGAGTCAGAGGACAGGGAGCCATGACCAGATTATACCATTGTGAAATCAAACGAAGCAGCACAATGAAATCTCAATTCTGGTTCCTGCAAATCAAGACAAATTACGAAATGATGCTGTTTCCTTTGACCAGAAAGCCTTAAAATACCAAGGAGCAAGACAGAGGTCCCATTCTCTTTGAATTCTAACCATCCCATTCTATTGTTTTTCCAGCCAGTAATAAGGGTTAGTGCGTGTACACACACGCGCACGCGCACACACACACACACACACACACACCGGAACATGAGGAGAAATAGACTCATTCCCCGTTACAGTGATGAGCTTTTTTCTTGCAGCTGCTAAATGCCTTTGGAGAGATACGGTTGAAATTTCTGCTTCAAAAATATCACAGTTGATGTTACTTAGAACAGCTGGTGGTTTCTACCACTCCCTGGTGTCCACGGTTCCAATTTGTGGCTAGCCTTGTCTTCAAACATCTCGGGGCAACCGAAATACGACAGGATGACAGATCGTCCTCTCAATGGATACTGACAAACAAATTAGTGCAAAGATGCTTTTTGTAGCAGACCAGATGTGTTGAGTTCTATCATATGGAACAAGCAATGAGAAACTGTCCAGGCCCCATCTGTGCCTTTTATTTTTTATTTATCTCTCTCTCTCTCTCTCTCTTTTTTCTATCTCCTGGTGCACTGTTATGAGACACAAAGTGCTGAGTTTACATGTGCCCTAAAAGAACACATTGAGAAGCTGACCTCACGGCCACGTCTGAAACTTTCCTAGGAGATGATCCAAGAAAATTAGACCAGCCAGTGACTGAGCTCTCCAGGGGCATATGACAGTCATTTGTAAACACCCCACTAGAACATGTAGCTTTAGCACAAGTCCGTAAACACCAGGAAGAGTCTGCAGAGTGCTGTGCCTCTCGTGAGGTTTGGAACCACAGCTCTAAATGTAGACCCCACTTGGGACACACAGCATGTCTTCTTGTCCCCAGACAGACTGACAAAGCGTCCACTAGACTAGTAGGTAATTAGGGGAATAACCCTGGACTCCCCTCAGTCCCAAGTCACGTGAAAACATTTTAATATTCTCCTATGTTTCTCAGTTAAGATCAGTCAACAGAGTCTTTGAGAACCTACTGTATACTCAGAACCCCACTAGGTATGAAGAAGTGTGTAAAAGATAAGTCGAGTGGTCCCCCCCTCCCTGGAAAAGCTGAGCATCACCTTGAGGATGGTGAACACCATGAGAAAGCCCTGCTGGTGCAAAACATCCTCTGACAAGGCTGGCTGGAAGCTGGAGACCACAAGTGTTTCAGGAGTGAGGAAGATGGGGAGGTGGCTACAAGCTCGTGTAGGTCCTCAGAGAGGACACAGGGATCAGACTAGGTCTTAAGGACGGAGTGGGATCCAGGTGAGTGGGGAAGAGAAAGTGCAGTAACTGTAGGAGGGGAGGCAATGAGCAATGTGAGCAGTGGCTCAAAGCCGGGGGTACGTGTGTGCGCTGGGGCCTCTAACTTAGGGGGATGCAGCGGGGGCATAGCTGGAGAGGCAGCCAGAGACAGAGGTGGGGACCTGCCCCTGGAGGCACAGGATGCTGAACGGAGAGAGGACTCGTCCCGGCATCCCCGGCACTGGCTGGAGGCTCCAGGACAGGCTGTGGAAGTCAGGGCACCTCTCTGGGGCTCTGTAAAACAGGGAGACACCCACATTCTGCCCTCGGCTCAGGATTGTTTAGCTGCGGGTCTTGTCAGCTGTAGATACCAGAAAGGTGGGTGTTGTTGTCATGTTCCAAGGGCCACACGTCTTCACTCCTCATGGGACCCATGGCTGGGTAAGTGATTTCACTGCCATATCCCCAGGGCCTGGAATAGTGTCTGGCCCAGAGATGTCAATAAATCTTTTTCAATACGTGAATAAATTCTGTAATCAGAGAGACCCTAGAGAAGACTATGTTCCAACCCCCCTTGACCCCCACACTCCCAGGCTTTTAGAAATTGGCCAATTGTTACACAGAAATATTCAGTGGCTTCTGTGAAATCACTGGGTAGCAACCTTGAAATTAAAACCGGGGTCACTTGAGCACCATTATTTTAGTTATGTTGAGCGTAGCTGGAGTTCAGATCCCCAAATCCTAACAAGCCTCCTGGCCTGGAAACCAGTATCCCATGCAGATCTGCACAGGAGGCAAAGACTGCGGAACACACGGGTGCAGACGTGTGCTGCTCTTGACCATAAGGCTGTCTTAGTCTGTTTAAGCTGCTGTAACAAAGCACCACAGACAGGAGCTTAAACAACAGGAATCCTTCCTCACAGCTCTGGAGGCAGGAAATCAAAGGTCAAAGTACTGGCAGATTCGGTGTCTGGTGAGGACCCGCTTCCTGGTTCACAGAAGGAGTCTTCTCGCTGTGTCCTCACCTGGAGGAAGGGACAGGGGGCTCTCTGGGGTCTCTTTATAAGGACACTGATCCCATCATGGAGGCTCCACCCCCATGACCACATCACCTCCCAAAGCCCCCACCTCCTGACACCATCATACTGAGGGTTAGGTTTCAGCATATGAATTTTTGGAGGACACAAACACTCAGTCCGTGGCCAAAGCTTTGACTCTCACCTCCATGCGGAAGGTTCCTTTTGCCTGGATTAGATCAAGGCAGATCCAAGTTGGTGTCCAAGCCCATTCTTTCCCCACCCAGTGTCCCACCCTAGTGGCCTGGCCACCATCATTGGCCTTGACTCATTTTTTTTTTATTGAAGCATAGTGGATTTACAATGTTGTGTTAGTTTCTGCTGTACCGCAAAGTGATTCAATTATACATATATATACTCTTTTTCATAGTCTTTTCCATTATGGTTTATCACATAATATTGAATCTAGTTCCCTGTGCTGTACAGTAGGACCTTGTTGTTTATTCATTCTATATATAATAGCTTGCATCTGCTAACCCTAAACTCCCAATCCTTCCCTTCCCAACCCCACCCCTGTGGCAACCACAAGTATGTTTTCTGTGTCTGAGAGTCTGTTTCTGTTTCATAAATAAGTTCATTTGTGTCATATTTTAGATTCCACATATAAGCGATATCATATGATATTTGTCTTTCTCTTTCTGACTTACTTCACTCAGTATGACAGTCTCTAGGTCCATCCATATTACTGCAAATGGAGTTATTTCATTCTTTTTTATGGCTGAGTAACAATCCATTGTATATATATACCACATCTTCTTTATCTGTCAATGCACATTTGGGTTGTTTCCATGTCTTGGCTATTGTAAACAGTGCTGATCTGAACATTGGGGTGCATGTATCTTTTTGAATTATAGTTTTGTCCAGTTATATGCCCAGGATTGGGATTGCTGGGTGATACGGTAACTCTATATTTAGTTTTTTAAGGAACCTTGATACTATTCTCCATAGTGGCTGCACCAACTTACATTCCCACCAACAGTGTAGGAGAGTTCCCCTTTCTGCACACCCTCTCCAGCATTTATTATTTGTAGATGTTTTGATGATGGCCATTCTGACTGGTGTGAGGTGATCCCTCACTGTAGTTTTGATTTGCCTTGTTCTAATAGTTAGTGATGTGGAGCATTTTTCATGTGCCTGTGTCGTTGGCCTTGACTCTTACCAGCACTTTGACCATAGGTGGAGGGTGTGGGGCTCTGGGTGGCTTCCCTGGCGCAGTGGGTGGAGAGCAGGGGGCGTGGAGCACAGCAGAGCAGAGAGGAAGGCCTTGGGTGCTTCAGGGATGACCAGACTCCCATCCCCATCTCCTCTGCAGACTCACTCAGGGTAGACACGTAATGCAAGCTCCCGGGATGTCATAACTTATAGAGAGGAAACTTCAGTACCGGTCCTTCAGGCCTGTATTCTTGTTTGTCTTGGGTGCGGGGCCATGGTTCTGGACACAGTCCTCCAGGATCGCCATCTGGCCCTGGTCTCCTTCCTCTGCAGCAGGCGGCCCCCACATCTGAGAACACCCCACCCCTCTGACTATTTCACTTCCTCTGCCTTTTCTGATGATGCCTCTTTCTGGACAATGAGGACCTGCCATCAGCCATCAGGGATTTTATTCTTCATCAAGAAAAACCGTAGCCCAGAGGCCAGCTTCTCTTTGGTAGATAGAGTCAGGAGATCAGCCTAAACTCCAAATCTTATAAACCTCTTATAATGAAATCCCCTCAGATGTAAATGTGCAGTCTCAATAATTAGATAAATACGCCAAGCACTGGTTACCAGCCTAGTGACAGATCTAATTATATTATTTCCCATGACTGCGCTGGTCTGACACTCCCTCATCAAACATCTGTCTCTGCCACTTCTTGTCAGCCTTACACAGAGCTGTCGATGTAAAAATACTTATAAAAGTAACTACTCAAACATGAACATCTCCACGTAGGACCTCATTAAACAGAGAAATGGTGTGAGCTGTGTGTGCTAGGTTACAACTACAGACGATGTTTCCTGCTAGTGAGTGAGGTACGGGGCCTTTAAACATGATTATTCACATTTAATCATGCACCGAATGCTCCTGCCTAATTGCTAAGTGTTTCCTCTTGTGCTTAAATTCCACACCACAGATTATTAAAAATTGACTTTACAATATTTATTTTACTTATCTTCTCAAGCCAGACTGGGCTTAGCCCATAGATTTTTGTGAATTATTAATTTTTAAAGGCAATTTGTGTTACATTTTACACTTGGATGATGTCCAGAGAGACACTGATTTCTAGTCCACAACTTACAGAACTGAATCACTTTGATTCATCTTTAATCTAAAGAGTCTTAAAGCGAGTACCAGAGATGGAGGAGCTGATGAATCCCTCCTACGTCGTGTGAAAGCTAACGAGCATGTACCCAACATGTAGATCTAATGATGAAAGAGGAGAATTCCCACTTCAGCAGGCTGTCTGAGCGGTAACCTTAGACAGTGTAATTCACCAGTTATCTAACTAGAGCTGCTTGGAAGGAGCAGTAATGAGAAGTTAACAAAACTGCTGTGCCAAGATTATCCCTGCATCCCCCGTAATTTACCGCGGCGGGTGCTCCACCAACCTTCTGGGCCCGCTCTTCCCTCCAAAGAGCGGCTCTTGGTTTCCCTAGAACTCAGCCCACTTGGGTGAGAGCCCAGATACACCTCTTATACTGATTCCGTCTTGATTTTTTTAAGTGTATCATAGTGAGGGTCCATTCTCCATACACTAGATTCTAAATTTAAATTACATAGTATATCAAGAGTAGATTCCCAGATGCCAAAAAGGTGAAATGATCAGTAGCCAAATGGTGTTACCTTGCATTTTCGTGTGTATATAAACCCCTGCTTTGGTCTTATTCTGCTTAAAACCAAGTATGTCTACATGCCCATCTCCTTAACCTCATTATTTGCCCAAAAGCCAGTGTTCAAGGTGAATCTTTTTCTTCCCTGGCTATGTAGTTACACTTACAAAAGGAGCATAGGACATATGTGCCTGGTGTGTGACCTAAAGGACATGCAAGAGAAAAGGGAACTTTTCCAAAAAATATTAACGAAAATGGGATGTGGACATTTTTCCCCCAGAGTATCTGAATGATACTAGAAAATAAACAACTGACAATGCCAGCATTCTGTTGGGGTTTTCTGAATGTTTTGAGAAACTTTGGAAGACTTGATATATTTGCAGAAATGTGGAATGCTCATTGTGCTTTTTTATTTTTCACTATTTTATCCATGTTGTTCAACCTGAAACTAGCTAGGGCACAGAGTAGGAAGTAATTTGGATCAGCAGTACTGTCCCAAACTGCTCTCGTCAGACACAGGGCTGAGTCCAGCATCTACGTGGCACATGATACGGAAAAGAGACCTGCAGCAGTGACACTTAGCACTTACCTAGATCCTTCCAGGTTGCAAGGGGTTGTGACGTGGGCTACCCCTAAAGCCCCTCAGCCGCTCTTGAGTTTGATCCTGTTATTTCCCGTCTTATAGAGCAGGAAACTGAGGTCTGGAGACACTCATTGAGCAGGTTATGATCACACACCTGCTAAGTGATGAAACCAGGCCTGCTATCCAGGCTTTCAACACCAGAATCGCCCACACGAGACCCCATAACATAAGTGCCATTGGAGTTCTATCAATGTCCAGAGACCAGGGACACTACTATTTTAGAGTTAATCAGGAAGGCTGCCTGGAAGAGATGGCATTTAAGGAAGCCATAACTTCTCACATTAACTGACAATTATTTTCTTTTTACCCTTTCATCAACTGAGTCAAACAAATAACTTTTCCTAGTCTAGTTTTATCCTTACCAGAAATTGAATTATTGTTTATAATTTTAATAAACAGCTAATCCACTCAATTGAAGTAGCTTATTTGCACAAAACCAACTCGATGAAATGGTGAAGGAAAATCCAATCAAACGATCATTTTGTGACATATAAGCAACACACACAAAAAGAGTGATTTAATTATTAATTGGAGAGTCTCCATATTCCCAGATATATACTTCCACTCTGTTGAGGTGTAGTGTCTGTGTGTCTGTCATCCCCATACCCCTCTATGTACCCACCCATCTATTATCCACCCATCTGTTCACCCACCCATCTATCCACACCCCCACCCATCCATCACTCAGATGACAGAGGAGACGGACAGAAGGACAGTGGACACAGGATGAGCTGTGGGGTGAAACCGCTGCTCCCCTGCTGACCCTTCATGTGTGCTTTCACCAGGAAGCCCACCATCCTACCTCATCCCGAGTCCGTATGCCCAGCAACCCTCCAAATTGCACAGGGCCCTGCTTGGTCCCCCAGGTTCACTCTGACACCCCCTCCTGACTGTGGCCCCTCGGGGGGAGCAGGGCAGTCTCCGATGCCTCCAGACTATTCAGCAGTGGGATCTCAGCCAAGCTGCCTGCGGCCCCATCTGCTGAGAATCCAGGGTCTGCAGCCCCAGGGTCCATCCACCCCCTTGTCGGTCATGAGACAGTGAGCAGGTCCCGCTCTCTGCAGGGTGGTCTCAAGTGGGGAGGACGGTGACGGGCTCAGGGGAAAAGGAACAGTCCGTGTCCCCAAATCTCGTCTGCACACTGGATGGTGTTGCCGTATCTGATGCTCATGACAATGCATGAGTAGCTTCTCCTTCTGTAAAAAGGGGAGAAAACTGGGGTTCAGAGGGTGACTGGGTTCAGAGGGCGACTGGCTTGCCAGGACTGAGCGGTCTAGGGGGGACACAGCTCCACAGTGGGGCCGAGAGCTGCGCCTGCATCTCATGGAGACCAGCGGACCCGCCAGACCCTGGAGCCGGGCGCACCCAGCACCCGCTCCTCGGCCAGATTCCACGCCCAAGACTCTTCAAATCCTTCCAGTGCTCACGAGTGGATCCCTGAAGTTCTGTCTGTCCACATTCTCTCAGAGAGCGGGATTACTGGCGGCTTCATCATGGGCTCAGAAGAAATACTTTCTGCTGTTTTGGACTTTTTTGAATTTATATAATAGCTCTAAAGAAAAACGGAGAGCATTTTTAAAGCAGGAGTAAAGTCACAAACCCACAGAGCTAAAGCTCAAGTTTAATTCAGATTTGCATGCAGAAATTTTTAAAGTTCATTTATTCTGCAAACTCTCCTTTTAGCAAACATTCCTGGACTCCCTTTTCAATACACACTTCAGGTGGTACAGGCAACAACAGAGAAGCCCAGCTCTTGAGAATGTTTTGCAACTTTCTTTAAAGATCCTAGAGCTGTCCAGGTTTGACCCTCGCGGGTGAGTCCCCCGGTCTCCAAGCTCGCGGGGGGTGCTGGGCTCAAGGACAGGATGGCCCTCGACCAGTCACCCTCATCTCAATTGTTGCCTTTGCCCCAAACGCCTGCCGTGCAGTCCTTGACAGTTTCTCAGAAAACAAGTGCTCTCCTCAAAATTCCTGGTAACTTGGCCAGAGCAAAGCAGAAATTAAGGTATCAGCCCTATCGGAGTCTCCATTTCTGTCGTGTTTTTAAGTCAATTCCAGGTAAAAGTTGTTTTAAACAGAAGTTTTAGAGTATTTACGTAGAGAAATGATACTGACAGTGATGAGGAGACAGCTTCCAAACTTCAGTAGAAAAAGCAGAAAAACAGAATAGCTTTTGCTGCAGAATGGATTTTGTTGAGCACGTAGATGGCACTTACTGTATGCGGGCTCTTTCTCACCCTGGAAGCAGCCTCCCTGCACACAGCAGCTTATAAGTGGCAGGAGTGACACGGAACCCACGCCCAGGCCTAGCTGAGACCGGGGGCAGGGGGGCGGGTGGGCTGCCCCATGCAGCACCGTCCATGACACCCCCGGTCTGTCCAGGCTGCATTGACCTTGGGTCCCCATTCGCACCTGTCCCATCCCCCAGCCCAGCACTGGACCCTTGGTACCTGAAGACAGTTACTGGAGGGGGGAAAAGCATCAAATTCTTGGCTTCAGGTTAAAAAATGGAGAGTCTTAGTGTAAGTCAGGTAGGATTTAGGGAAATATTGCACCAGGAAGTACTGATTCTTCCGGACACCCTCCTCCCTTCCCCTTCCGGCCTGGAGGTCAAGGAAAGGCAGCTGTCCAGTTCCTGGCTGTCCAGGTCCATTCAGGGTTGATCCAGCGCCCTCCTAGCCAGACACACACAGCATCGTCATGAAAGGCAGTGAAACCTCTCCCCGGAGGTGCTGGGATGAGGGACCCAGGCACCCCTTCCAGTATTGCCTGCAGAAGAGAGGGGACACTACAGGCCATCCCCCCGGCTCCCTGGGGGACCGTGAAAGAGGGGACAGTTCAGTCTCAGAGGCTTTCCCGCTGGGCCGGCCAGCACCGTTATGGGAGCAGTACGTCTTTGTTTGATGAGGCCTCCCCACTACCCCAGCAGGGACTGACGGGCCTGTTAGTGGGTGTTCAGTGGGCTTGGTAAGTGCCTGTGTGAAATGACACATTAATTCAGAGCAGGGTCACAGACATGGGTGGGCTTTGTGGACGGGTCCCTGTGTGTCCTCCCAGACTTCTGAGGGGGTTTCCTTCAGGGGCTCTGGGCTCAACTGCTGTTTTGCGCAGCTTCCCAAACACCCTCTTTGTCCCTCTTCCATCCATCGTCTACTCAAATGAGAGAGCCAGTAACCCATTGTCCAGCCCAGGAGGTGGCAGGACAGGCCCCAGGCTGCAGGGACGGATGGGGCTGATGGGGCGGCAGAAATGGCAGGAGGCTAGGTCTGGTCCCCTGAGGGCCCTGGCCTGAGCACAGTCCTTGAACCAGTCACAGAAGGTGTTTGCTCTCTGTCCGGCCTGAAGCGTCCTCATTTCAGACAACCCAAGAGAACTGAGCCAGTGCTCTATCCACATTCCCTGTTCCCATTCTACTTCCCAACACCCGGCTTGGTCTGCCCTACGTCAACGTGGCCTACAAGCTCAGGTTATCGGAGAGTTTCTCTGAAATTTGAGACACCCACCAATCCATGGGGGGTGGGGAGTCAAGGCCACGTTTATTTCTGGGAACCCCCAGGGTCAGTGTCAGTGGACGGAGGTTGCAGAGATGAACGAGAGGGGGACCTGCAGGAAGACGAGCCAGTCACCTTCCCCTCACCTGCCGAGAAGCCCCCCTTGTCCGTTCCGTGTCCTGGGAGCTTGTGCTCACGGCTGCAGGATTGAGTTGAAAGCAGGTGTGACCATGTGTCCAGAGGTGTCTGGCAGCCCATGTCCGAGCAGCTGATGGGGGGTGGTCTCAGGCCTGGAAGACAGTGACACATGTCGGCTGATTAGCCCTGAGTGGGAGCCACCAGGATATGGCACCAGGATCCGGACCACACATTCAGTCCATTCAGCAGGATAAAAATCTATGCCTGTATCAAGGCTGGCGACTTTGAAAAGAGCAAATTGTAATCAGAGTCTATAGGCAGAGGGTTTAATAAACAGGTTCGTTTGAGGCATCATGAAGTTTGGGTGTGTGACACTACATTTCCCCAGAGCACACTGACTCTTGGGACCCCGATGAATGGAGGTCTCCATGGAGATGGTTTTTCTGTGGAAGCCGGGAGTCAGAGAGCCTGAGTTTGAGGAAATCGCTTAATCCTTCCAATAAAAAAACCTCGCTTTTCTTATTGATGAGAAGGAGGATAATAATAGCAGCTAACTCATAAGATTGCCGTGAGCATCTGCTGAGGTAATACACCAAATTGATGCCTTATACCTTTTTCTTGAGACGTAGTCAATAAGCAATAAACACTCGGATTACCAGCACCGAACTGGTTACAGGCACTGGACACAGGGAAGATGTGCAGGGCTGTCCTCTTGTCGGCTGGCAGCTGTACCCCAGGTCACCCCAGGGGCTCTGAGGACCTGCTGGGAGCAGGTGGAAGGCTCCCTGGGGATGGAGGAGGCAGGAGGGGGGGGTCTGCATCCCCACTCAGTTCTAACACCAGGAATTGTATGTAGGAAGCTTCTAACTGAAATTTAATTGAGTTTAATTTGGGCAAAAAGGGAGGTAGGGTTCCTCAAAGTACGAGTTCTTGAACAATTTTAATGAGAATAACTAGTAGAAAATATGTGCTCTGGGGCTTAACGCACTGCTTCCTCGGGGATGAGAGAGATGGTCCTAATTTATTTCATTCCAGTTCAAATTTGGGGGATCTCAAAAAGACTGTCCATCACTTAGCCTTTGGGAGTCTGGTCAGCATCCCTTTGGATCCACGGATTTCTCTGAAGCAATGCAAGTCTCTTGTGGGGTGGAGCTGGATGCTGGGTCCCGGGCAGCTCACAGCCCACGATGCTGCTGGGCACCAGGAGAGGAGATGGCTGAATCCTGCAATGACCAGGTGCACAGGCGACCGGAGTGGAGTCCATGCGTCCCAAGCCCCCAGGCGTGGCACTGACCTTGCTGGGCCCACTCTGACACACACCAGCAGAGCAGTGACAGCCCCACGGATGAGTGGCTCTGTCTTTGCTGAGTTATTGTCCATCTCAAGACTCAAGGGCAGGCTGTCAGCTTGCCGCCCGGGGACCAGGACGCACAGTCCCCATCATCACTCCTGCTGCACCTCGCAGAGAGGCAGGGCCTGTGAGAGTCTCGGAGATGTGTCCCCAGAAGCTTGATGGGCCCCGACGAAGCTCCTCGGCTGAGCCCTCTGCACGCAAACCTCTCAAATCTCAAATACAGCATCTGCAAGCTGTGGCTTTCTGCACCACCATGTTCACAGGCTGTTCCCGGCAACACTTGCTTAGTTCAAAGAAAGGATTTGCCTCCGTTTCCTTCTCCTTTTGGATGAAAACACTTATGTTTTAATTAAATAAGACATAGGGCACTCTGGAGCTTGTCATCAGGAAGACACGAACGGAGCAAGAGCCCATTAGTGCGAAGGTACCTCCGTCCTGGTCGGCCTCGGCCTCCAAGCTCTGGAAAGGAGGGTCATGACCCGAGTTCTCTCTGAGCCCTGAGGGTAGCCGCACCCCAAGCTCACAGGCAGCTGGTGCTGTAACACTGCTCCCCTAGCTCGTCTCTGACCAGCTCTGCTGGGACGGGAGCTCCACAGACACACCTGACAACATACCTGACAACACACCTGAGGACACACTTGACAACACACCTGATGACCCACCTCAGGACACACCTGAAGACACACCTGGAGCATAGGAGCCGAGGGACCCGGGCCATCTGGAGGACACAGACAACGGGCGGTCCCTCAGAGGAAGGGCGTCGAGGCACTGCAGGAGCCTGGGGGAAGGATGCACCCCCAGATACCCCGCAAAATGAACAGGCTGTGGGTGTCAGAGAGGAGACATGCCAGTCCAAGTGAATCCCCACCTGCCGCTGTGACAACACCCGACCTCTCCAGGTCCCCTGATGGGCCGGGTGGCTGCTTCCCGCAGAGCCGCCTGAGTCTGTTCAGTGTGCCAAGAACAAGCCCCAAGTGGAGGTGGCCCCTCCTGACTGTAGTAGCACAAAGTTCTTTAAAAAAAACACATCCCAGTTTCAAGGAGAGGCGCCAGGCTTGCGACTCTCCCTGCATCTCAATCTGCAGTTCTAGCCTCGTCCACAACAGGTGGGGGTGACAACCAGCCAGGGTCCTTCTCACACGGACACATGGAAGCCGACAGATGCCCCTGGTGACGATCATCGGGACACGGACATTTCTGACCAATGGACCCCCCATGGAGCCTCTCACATGCGTGGGTCCTGGGATGAACAGTGACCCAGAGATACAGTGTAAGTCCATCTCACGGGGAAATGAGCCGAAAGAAAACGTGTAAATAGGCAGGTGGTGAGTGGGTTTGTAAGTTAGGACGTGTCTGGTTGCAGGGGTCAGACACCCAGCAGTAGCCTGTGGGCCATGCACGGTGGCCTGAGGCCAGGCTCTCCTACAGCTGCAGGGGATCAGCTCCAGGATCAGAGGGCAGGGGGCTGCTCTTGCCCATCAGAGAAACGTGGGTCCTGGCCCGACCCTTCATGGTCATGCAGCCCCACTTGAAAAACCCGCCCTTGGCTTAATCCTCTGCTGTCTCCATCTGGAAATCGTAATGATCCCTGAACAAGGACCCACGTTTCCATTTTGCACTGGGCCCAGCGGATCCCATGGTCCATTCTGGCCAGAAGGGGGGGTCTGCTGATCAGGTAATGAGAGCCCCCCTTGGAGCTGAGAGGGGGGTTGGCCTTACCCAACCCGTAGGCCAGGAGTCAGGAACGGGCGCCCCCCAAGGAAGTGGGGGAAGGAAAATAGGTGCTGAGTGACAATGCACACCCTACTAAAGTGGGGGGCCTTATCTGGCTCGTAGATGCCAGCTCATCTTTCAGCAGATGTCTGTGAACGATTAATATAGTTTATACTTAATGGTTACATGTAAAGGACACACTATTACAATCATTTCTCAGGTGTGTGTGGATATTAACCTTTGGACCAAAATCTGCATTGCTTGGTTGACAAGGGAAATATGTCTTGAGTTTAGACTGGAGTGTAAGTTCAGAGAAAAAGAACATTCTCTTTCCTGGACTCTCCCAGAGACCAGTGCTCAACTGGCATATGTAGAATGGCTGTTGACGAACAGAACTTCAGAAATAACATGACAAGATCTTCTCTGACTAGACCACATCTTTACTCATTTGCATCCACTTTTGTACCAAACACAGAATTATTTAGGTTCCTGTTCCCTCCCCCTCCCCCACGCTCAGATATTCCCAGCCGTCATTTAGGAAGTGCCCATAGGGCTGTCCCAAGGACGTGGTGAGGCCTCTGCGGCCCCATCTGTCAGCTCGTCTCAGGTTCTGTCTCCTGAAAAGAAGTCCCTGTGATGCTGGAGGAGACGGGCTCCATGGCTGGGGAGCAGCTGTGCGCTCGTGGCCGAGATTTCCTAGTGACCTTAGCACGTGGTCCTTCGAAGTCCTCCGAAGCCCTCCAGTAAAGAAATCTGCTTCACTTGACAGAACTTAGATTCCACCAGTGTATTTGTTCTTGGAAATATTTGGGGGTAATAATACCTGTGTTTGTTGGGCAGAACTGCTGCCCCAGGTCTTACTGCAATCCTCTAAAGAAAACCAGACGTAACCGTATGCTGACTTTGCTCAGAGAAAGGGCAGGCCACGTGCAGAGAAGTGAAGGGTTGGTGGGCGGGATCCTGGCCGGCAGGCGGGTCCAGCAAATCGTGATGAAACTTCAACTCTTAGGGATAAATTGGGGACACAGTGCTGAATAATGTACAATCCGTTTCCCAGAGGCATTTACAATTCAGTGGGGTCGTAGGGTGCCAGCTCAGCTGCCTGGTGGGACTGTGTGAGCCCGTGTGTTGATTGGGGAGGATGCCGAGGCTGGAAGGGGAGCTGAGGCGACTCATGTACGGCACACGCGGCCCCGTCGCCCGTGAACCATGGTACCCGCGTGGTAACTGTGCTGCCGAGGGTCACGTCACTTCTCCCCACGCGACTTTCCTCTCCAACGTGGATGGGGGTGGCGAGGGGTTGGTGGACATGGGAGGTGGACGGGGCTGCGAAGCAGGACGTGGAAAAGTGGTGACAAGGCCGCAGGTGCCGAGCATGGTGCTTCACCAACGGCGTCCGTCCACCAGGACCCTGGGAAACAACGCCTGTCCCGCTGCCACGCAGAGGGCAAGGTCTGGCCTCCCCCCGTCCCCCCTGAAAGCTGAGGCCACATCCCTTCTGCTCCCACGGGCTCAGCACCATTTTCACTGCAACTCGTGGGAAAGTAGAAAACTGAGGTCCGGGCCGAGCCGGGTGCCGCCTCACCCAACACCGTGCAGCCCTGTAAGCCTGACGGTCAGCGCTGGTGACACTCCGTGGCGACACTCGGAGCCTGGCAGGGCCTGGGGTCCCAGCAAAGAGTAACGTGGATTCTCCCGTCAGCAGGTGCTGACAGAGTTTAGTGCCTGACAAGGCATGCTTGGAACTCTCCGACTTTTCAGGTCTTGTCAGAGCCCAAAACAGAGACACTTTCAGTTGAAGAAGCAAAAATTCCAACCTCCACCCACTCCTGTGTTTAAGTGTCAGCCCCACCCGACCAGACTCAGCCCAGCATGCCCATCCCCGGCACCGCTGCCCCAAACAGTTCCTCTCTAGCACAGGGCCTGACTCCGCAAACACAAAAGCACGTCCTCAGGCAAATTAAACACATCCATGTGCCACATCTTATTACCAAACCATGTGGAACGCAAAATAAGAGTATTAAAAATGAGCCTCATGGTGATGAGGGAGACTCGCGTTGTATCCTGGGCACCGGCCGCTGGGAAGCTGCGTAACACCGGGTGCGTCTCCTCCAACAGACACGCACAGAGCCCGCAATAACTCAAGGTATTTTATCACTGTATGTCTGCAGGCCAGGCATCAGATGGGAAAAACACTCCTGAAACAAAATTAAATAGTTTTAGATCTAATTTTACCAGGCTGAACTGGGTTGCAAATTGATTTTCGTGGAATCTAATAGAGAACACACACGTTGCCTCTTATAGAAAATCCACCTACCACACTGCTTTCTACTCCACTGCTCGCTAGAAGTAATAAGAAACTAATATTTCACAAGGCAGTGTGTCTCGTTCTGTAAACGGCCTCTGGCTCTGAAGGAGCCAGGAGCGGCCTGTCAGGGAGCCCAGCTCAGGGGCCGCCCTGTCCAGCACCCGGAGTGCCCGGCCAGCCTGTGCTCACCGGCCTCACCTCGTCCTTGTCCGGCACACACTCCCTTTTCTGCTCATTTTCTCCTCTTCCTCTTCCTCACACCTGCCTCCAAACACAGGCAGCGTTGGGCTGTGACACAGAATGGGCATCGTCATATCATTGAACGACCTCTGCCCCCTCCTGGAGGGCTCCCTGAGCCCTGCTCCCTGGGCAGGCCCCTGCCTAGTTCTCTCTCTATTAAAGCATCCCTTATAGTCCTGGTCACAGGACACAGGGACTCTTCTCTGCTTGGTCACTTCCCCAGTTTCCTCAACAGCAACTGTTAAGACTGGAGCATCTCCAAAACGGTATCACAAATCCCCTGAGCAGGTGAATACTGACATTTATTTACAAGGCAGTCTTAGGGCACGATTATCCACACCGCACCACCATGACTCCTGCAGGCTCCCTGCAGCCCCTCCTGGATGCCTGAGAATTCGTTAGCAACTTAACCAGGAGGCTGAGAGGCGGGGTCCTGAGCCACAGACGTGGACGACCCTGCCAACGGACCAGAGTTCACTCAGAAAGGAGGGAAAGGCTGCACTGTGGTGAAATCCAGGAACAAAGGAAAAGGACCCTGTTGACTAAAATTCTGTTCAGTCCCATCTGACTAGCGCCCACACGTCCCATGAAGTGGTCCCGTCTGCAGATCGCAGGATCTTATCATGAAAACAGAAGGGAATCCTCACCCGCATGAAGTCCCCATTCTAGTCGGGAGAGGTGGGCAATCAAGCAAGTGTGACACATAGTGTTGAAGATGCTGATAAAGGCTGTGCAGAAAGTACAGCAGGAAGAGGGAGTTCTAGGCTGTTCTAGGCTATTCTGGAACATTCTAGATCCTGGGGCATAGTAAGTGCTCCATCGATCTTTGCTGAATAAACAGGTGATGGAATCAACAACCAGCTGTTTCCTCCCTGGGTTCAAGTAGCCAGACTGACCGGGGACAGTACTTGATGTGAAGGACATAGAGGCACAGGGACAGGTGTGGTCGGGGGCCGGGAGCGAGGGGGCTTCTCAGCACTCTGTAGGGCTGATGTCTGTCAATACGTGTGACCCCATTACATGGGGTAATGGGGAACATCGTGGATCATTACACACATCAGAACGGTGGAGGGCTGCTGGGGTCAGCTCCGGAAGGGTGATTAGCAACCCTCACTTGTCCTGAGACAGTCTGCATGAAGAGACCAGTCCATTAGGAAGCTTCAAATTAATGAACATCATTTCATACATTAGCCAGGAGCTCCATTCTAAAGAGAAATAATTAAACTTGCAAATTCAGATACTAACACTTTGACCTGCTCTCTAAACAATTACTTATGTGATCAGTTGTTCTATTTTTGGTTATTGGAGTATCTAATTCTTGTAAGAGATAAGAAATTAGCCACATTCAAACAGCACTGAAGAAGAAAATGGTGTTGACAACCAGTCTAAACAAAGGTGGCGGAGGACAGGGCGACCTGTCATGTCTTGTTTCTAGTTTCCAAATGAGCTCAACTCAGTACTTAAGTAATTAAAGTAATACTAGAAAATAAAATAAAAATAATACTGGATCCAGTGGGCTTTGGGAATATAAGAGGCAACAACATCCACTCAAAGCCTAGAAACCTGCAAAGAATGATTGTGTCCTGTGACGTGCTGGATGGTATTAAGGGGCAGAGAAACCTTTTTATAAAATGGAAATAGAAGGAAAGCTATAAAATAGAGGGACTTGTGGTTAGCATGTCTCCAAAGAGAAGAGGGCAGGGAGGCCAGAGGATGCCAACAGAGGAAGCGCCAGACGTGTGAAGAGCCAGCAACATGGAAGGAGGACTTTGGGGACATGAATCGCAGAGCCTGTGCAGGACTCGCCCCTCGTGCAGAGGGTTGTGCCTGTCACCGTATCTGCAGGTCACTGACAACAGTTCTCGGAGGACTTGCATGGGCCTTTAGGGTCAAATTCTTACCTCCTGAGAATTTCCTGCTTCAAGCTGGTTCTTTAACTCAATTCCTGACCCGAATCACAGGACCATCCCTCGAGACCTCACGGGTCCTCAGAGCCGATGAGCAGTGGAGGCTCCTGATTTCAGCCCCAAACTCCCTGCAGTTCAACCTCCCACTGGAGCCCTTGGTCACCTGCTCTCTCTGACCAGGTGACCAGGAGCACCCTCCGCCCCTACCAGGGACCCCTCCGTGGACGCACGTCTCATGGTGTCACAGACAAACACAGGAAACCACGTGACAACAGGTTGTTCCTCTCACCTTGGACGTTGGAGCTGACATCAACACCGCCCCCCCCCACAATCGCAAGCGCCAGCAGCCCTGGAACAAGAGGAGACCATCCCAGACCGTCCCAGAGGGGGCTTCCCACGGCAGACACCTGTGTGAGTGACATGAAGCAAGAACACATCTGTTTTCCTAATTGGAGAAACACATTTCAATCTGGGTAAAAACTTTGCCCAGAAAAGTCTACAAGACAGTTGCTACCAACCAGGGTGCTGTAGGCCAGGCACTCGGCACCTGGACAGACAAGGGACGTTTGCTGAAGGAGTGGCTGGTGGGCCTCGACCACACTGGCCAGAAGGAGGATAAGGAAGATGTCCTGGAAGCAACTCCGGCTTTCCCGTCGGGTCTCGGAGCCTGGAAAGGCCTTGGACAGCGTCCCACAGAGCTCAGCTTCCCACCTCCCAGGCCATCTGCCACCCGTCCCCAGGTTGGCCTCTCCCCGCGTGATGGAGAAGGTGGTGCACAGCGTGTCTGGCCACAGGGCCGTCAGGTCTGACACCATGCACTGTCCAGCAGGACCACTGTCCTCAGTGTGAGGGACGGAGCCCAAAGTAGCCCTTGCACCCCGAGGTTCGTGGGGGACCCGAAAGGAATCTAGAGAGATGTCTACACTGGCACATGCACCACTCCCTATGGAGCATCAGAGGGGAGCGCAGGGCTTCCCAAAGGCCCTGAGTGCCCTGGCAAAGTGTGAACACACACCTTTAGATGCAGATTTTCTGCTGTTTAAATGCACTTTCTGGCAGAGTCCCGTCCCGTCAGTCACATGTCAGCCATCCATGTCTTTGCCTGCTGTTCACGTAGAATGATCTGGTGTGAGCTGGTTTGTTTTAGGCTCCCACCCCCGCTTCCCAAAATAATCCAGGTGTAGCTGGGATGTCTGTGTGGTCCTCAAGGCTGCTCGCAGCACTGGGACCGTGGCCTGGTCAGGGCCCCCCGGGAGGTGGCCCACGCTGGCATGGGGTGGTCTTAGCCCATGACTTTGAGGGGAAGCTTCCCAGGAGGAGAACAATGTGCCCGAGAAATTAAACCACGAGGAAATGGTGGATTCCATAAGAGACCTCTTATTGCTCCAACCACTCCTTGAGAGGCATGCTTCTAATTCCCGTGCACTGGAGGTCCTATTTTATACACATATTTATTAGCCGTCCTCCCAGCGGCAGGAGCTACTGCAACTCTCACTTAGGGGATCTCTTGCTACGAAATTTGGGAGCTTTGAAGAGGAATTCAGGCGCTGGATATTCCTGACTTCCTTTGAGTCTGTAATGGATGAAAAAGTCTCCTCCTCTTCACCCCCCCATCCCAGCCCTGCACGAAGGGTCTCCCGGGTAAGCCCAGAGACCCCAGCCTCACACCCGGGCCAGGGTGTCAGCTGCAGAGTCCTCACCGGCTCATTTGGAAGTTTCAGCCCCTTGGAGCATAAACATGGACGGTTATTGTGCTTTTTTCTGCTTTTCTTCTTTTAACCTCCTCTGTCCCCTCCTCCTCTTTGTCCCCCAGTGAGTCTCAAGCAGGCCCGTAACTTTCTAGTTATGTCCAATCTGTGAAACTCAGCCCAGATGGAAGTTGACCATCTCATAACTGAGTCTGACCCCTTCCAGGGAGATGGAAGGGGAAACATCTCTGTTTAATTGGCCAAAGTCGAGGTATGTCCACCGGATATTTTAACTGGCCCCCGTGTCCCCTCAGCAACAGTTTCCAGATGTCGGGTCTCCCGGGGGTGAGTGTGGGGTGTTGCTGGGGACCATGTCTGGGCCTCAGACCCATCTTGGATGAGAGTTTTCTCTCCCCCTCCTTCTTATTCCCTCCCTCCCTTTCTCTCTCTCCCTCTCCCCCACTCTCCCCTCTCCCACCATCCCTCCCACTCACCCCTCACAATCCAGAAGGTTTATGTTTGCTGCCCTCCAGCCCCCTGGGGCCCCCTGTTCAGAATCAAGACTCCAGGCCCATGGTGATGATGATGCACCCAGACAGAGCTGCAAAGGTAGCCCCTCTGCTGGCCTGGCCTTCCCCTCCTCTAACTTGGGTCATCCCAGACTCACCTTTCAGTGGAAGTACGCTTGGCTCTGGAGCCAGACCTCCTGTGCGCAGTAAGGGGTGGACGGTATTATTAGCTATCAGGTCACCTCCTGCAAGATGCCCCCCACACCGACCTCCCGGGTGCCCCTGGACAGGCCAAGTCCCTCAGCACTGTTCCTTCTTAGCATTAGAGTGTGAAATTATTGGTTAGGGGTACAACTAATTTGCATTCGATAAAGATTTGTTGAGTGAATATATTAGTCTGCTCGGGCTGCCATGACAAAGAACCACAGACACGGGTTTAAACAACAGACATTTATTTCTCATAGTTCTGGAGGCTGGGAGTCTGAGATCCAGGTGTGGGCAGGGCTGGTTCCTCTGAGGCCTCTCCCCTGGGTGTGGATGCCACCTTCTCCCTGTGTCTTCACGTGGTGGTCCCTCCATGTGTGTCTGGGTCCTCACCTCTTCTTTGAAGTCACATGGGATTACGATCTACCCTGAAGACATCATTTCACCTTAATCACCTCTTTAAAGACCCCATCTCCAAATGCAGTCACATTCTGAGGTCCTGGGGGTCAGGACTTAACGTGAATTTTGGGGGAGGACACAGTTCAGCCCATACAAAGAATGAGGAACAGACACAGGCTGGCTGCCTGTTTCAAGACCAAAAGCATGAGTTTTATGCACCTGGAAGTTTCCAGAAGAGCCTCACTCCTTGTGAGAAGCAGACCCTCTTGTGTTACAGAACTTGGTGCAGACCCAGAGTCTTTCTTCACCTGAATCTCCTTGTTCATAGATGACAGCTTGAAAATGGCCTCTTAAAATACACATTCCTGAAAATCTGCAAGAAAATATCTTTGCCTTTCCTCCAAAATATTCCTTTCTCCTGCCTGCATGGAGGTTAATTATTTTCTTACTTCCCGAGGTCACCCACCTGTTCAGGCTGATTTGCATTTGTGTTTGGATAGAAGCGGCACCCGTTCAAGACGTACCTGTGTTGAGGGAGAAGATACAGTCAGGAAGGAAAGTGGGTCAAGCCTGAGGGGGGCCATCTGTCAGAGTGCGTTTTGGCAAAAGGAAAACATAAGAAGGGAACGTGTAAAGGAGGCTGGGGTTTGTAGCCCAAAGGTACTGACTGCGCTTGGCGGCTTCCAACTGTCACCTTCTTTCTGTTTCGCAGCTGAGCTGGGCTGGACGGGGCAGTGCCTGGCCCACAGACGCAGAGGACACAAGCACAAAAGCTCACTCCAAACGGTTGAAATAGGGCAGAACCCAAGTGCGTGAATGATCTAATTTTTTAAAAATAACCTATGAACTATTTAGTGCTTTGCAGGAGAGGATCAAATCCTTAGGTATTTTGGCAATTACGGTTTTTATTAAAATTTCCAGCAAACATGTTATTTCCCATGGACGGATTTTCCACGTAACTGACATGGGCTCGTGCCGCAAGACTTTTTTAAATTTTCATCTTACTTGGTAAAAACTGTTTCATAAATTGTTGATAAACACAACAGTCTGTGAAAGCAAACATGGCTTTCACAAAAGCAGGCTCCAAAACGCCGACATTTTCCGGCTCCTCGTGGGTAAACTGAGTCTCCACATCTGCGGGGCGTGTGGCGGGGCCTGATGCTTGCAACCTTCCGTGGCCCCCGTCCCGCTCACGTGGGTTCTTGCTCCCTCTGTTTCCATACGTACAGCTGTCTGGACGTGAGTCCGAGGACCGCTCCAAAGAGCCTTATCTTTGAGAGTCTTCTTAAAGCCTTTTAAATACATTTGAGCTTCCAAATCTATAAAGTAAGCAAAAAAGAAAAAAGAAAAAGACAAACCCAGGTCTCGATAAGGGGACCTGACTGCACCTACAGTTTACCTTTAGTCTCAGCCGTTCAAGGGTGTGTGTTGATATCTCTCTATGGTTTTAGTTCGCGTTTCCTTAACGTGTACCACTGTTGAGTGCTTGGAGATGTGTTTATTGGCTATGTGAACATTTTCCTTTGTCAAGTTTCTGTTCAAGTATTTTGCCCATTTTTTCAATTTGAATTTTTTGTCCTTTCTTATTACGTTATAAGAGATCTTCTTTTATTCTGGATAAAAATCAGTTGTCCTGATTGTAAATATATTATCCCAATCTGTGGCTTGCTTTTAGTTTGATTAACAGTGTATTTCATTGAGCTGAAATTTTTAGTTTTGATGGAAATTATATTTTCTTTTATGATTGGTGCTTTCTATGTCTAAGAAATCTGCCAACACGGAGATCATGAAAGTAATCTCCTATATTTTCTTCTAGGAGTTTTATAGTATTAGATTTTATGATCCATTTAGTGAACACTTTCATTATGATACAAGATCGAGCTCAGAATTCACTTTTTTCCAAGATGGTGTACAGGTTTTCAGCACTGTTTGTTAAAAAGACTTTCTTTCACCTCAGTGTATGACTTTGAGATCTTTGTTGAAAATCAGTTGATCACACAGGTATGATTCCATTTCTGAACCCTCCATTTTGTTCCATTTTTCTATCTTTATGTCTTTACCAAATTGTGTTTGTTCTTCATTATCAATATTGTCAACCAATGGGATCTCATCCATTTCCAGGAAACGGCTTCTGCCCCTGAAAATGCTTCCCCACGTGCTCCAGAAATATATGAAATCACATCAACTTGGGCCAGAGCCACTTATTTTGCAGTGAGCAATAAGGTTTATAACACAAATGCCCTGGATCATTCCAAGTAATTCATTAAAAACACCTTTAATATGATGGATGGTGACCAGAACTTCCCTAGAAACAACCCCTGATTGGAGGCCACCCCAGGTGCTCTCCTCACAGGGGCCAGTCCAGGTCAGTGCATCTCACTCAGGCCAACATCCAGCTGGTTCGCAGGACCCCTGGGCCCGAGCTGAGAGCCACAGACACAGCTGCGGGGCAGGGAGCACCCAGCCCTTCCAGCCGCTTTCCCTGGAAGAAGACCCTCTCCTTCTGACTCTCCAGTGAGAGGCTGGGAGTACTGTTAACCAGCTGCTTTCAGCAGACCCAAACCGGAGCTGCGAGAAAGAAAAGCAGGGCCTCTATTTTCCATCAGTAAGTAACCAGCACGAAACCACGTTTTCAAAGGTGACCGTGAGAAACACAAAGACCAGAACCAGTTGGCTACTAGGGCTCTGCTCACCTGGAGCCAGTAGAAGTAGATACCAAACTGACAGGCGCATGTCAAGGAAACAACTACCGAAAAAGTCATCGACAGCAAATAATTTTTTTTAGAATTTTTCTAAATAGAAAATGTAATTCCTCACCCTTTTTCCTAATGACCTTCTAAAGACTCGGTCTGGGGGAATTCCCTGGCAGTCCAATGGTTAGGACTCTGCACTTTCGCTGCCAAGGGTGCAGGTTTGATCCCTGGTCGGGGAATGAAGATCCCACAAGCTGTGCACTGCGGCCAAAAATTTATAAATAAAGACTCGGTCTGTCCTTTCTTAAGGACAATTGTTTCTCAGTCAGAGGGTATGTGCCTTCAGTGTTAAACATTTCTCTTTCATGAAGTATCGTGGCAGGAGATGGTAGTTGGAGTTTCAGGTGGGCTGACTCAGCAGCTTTGGTGCTTCCTGCCTGGTTTGTCTGCTGGGTTTAAGCCGGCCCGTGAAATCCAAAATCCACCGAGGAGTGGATGGGGCAAGAAGGGATAGGGTTCACAGAAAAACCACAGGATGTCCAGTCAAATTTGAATTCTTTTTTATTTTTTAAATTGTAGTAAAACATGCATAACATAAAATGTGCCATATTCACCATTTTTAAGCATGTAGTTCAGTGACACTAAGTACATTTGTATTGTTGCGCAACCATCACCACATCTGTGTCCAGAACTTTCTTATTTCCTCAAACTGAAACTCTGTCTTCACTAAATAGCTCTCCCCCTCTCCATCCCCCAGCCCCTGGGAACCACCATCCTCCTTTCTGTGTCTATAATTTCTACTTCTCTAGGGACCTCATCTATGTGGATCATACAGCATTTGTCTTTTTGTGCCTCGCTTATTGAGTTTAGTATAATGTCTTCAAGGTTCATCCATGTTGTAGCCTGTGTCAGAATTCCCTTCTGGGAATTTTTAAGGACAAATAATATTCCCTTGTGTGTACAGACCACATTCTTTATCCATCCATCCATCCATCCATCCATCCATCCGTGGACACTTGTGTTGCTTCCACATTTGGCTATTGAGAATCATGCTACTGTGAATGTGGGTGTACAACTAACTCTGAGTCCCTACTTTCAGTTCTTTTTGGGTCTATACCCAGAGCGGAGTTGCGGGTTTCACAGTGGTTGAACCATTTTACATTCCCACCAACAGCGCACAAGCGTTCCAATTTCCCCACATTCTTACCAACACTTGTTACTTTCTAGGGTTTTTTTTGAGAGCAGCCATCCTAATGTGTGTGAGATGGTGTCTCACTATAGTTTTGATTTGCATTTCCCTAATGATTAACGATGTTGAATATCTTTTCATGTGCTAATTGGCCATTTGTGTATCTCCTTTGTAGAAATGCTTATTCAAGTCCTTTGCCTTAAGTTTGAATTTCAGATAAACAATGAGTAATTTTTTTAGTGTATGTATGTCCCACATGATATTAGAGATGTATATACACAAAGTATCTGTTGTGTATTCAAAACTCAATCTTAACCAGGTGTCTTGAATTTTTATTTGACAAATCTGGCCACCCTAGAAATCGAGAACTCTGATGGATGGAAAACAATCTTTAAGTATTTCACAGTTTGGCTAAGGTGAGCTCTGAGTTGTTTTAGTGTGTTTTTGTGGGTGTCTGGCTGGTGGCCCTGCTTTATTAGAAGATTGTAATTTCATTCTGAGATGCTCGAGACTAAATCATTTGAGTTTCACACTCTTTCTGGAACATTATTGGGCTCCCTTAATGAAATTATAACTCAAGCAAGAGATTTCATTCTCGTGTAGGAAATTAGCTCGGCCATGAGGGTTTGGGGAACTGGGCCTTCCCTGGGCTTATTCTTCGTGTTCGGCAGAATGAAGAGGTAGCAGCCCTTCTGGATTTGAGTTATTTATTGTTCTCCGAGTGAACATTGTATTGTTGCTCGTCCCTAATGGAAACAACAGCTGTTAACAGGCTACTGAATGAATTTCAATGTGAACTCCCCTGGCCTCTGGAAAGCTTGGCCAAAGAGAAAACAGGCTCAGAATTGAAAGAAAAAGAGTAAGTTTCAGGCCTGGGTCTGGACACCTGGAGGCTGACTGCATAATAAACCTCCAGTTGACGTTTCCAGGAGAGATCACACTTAGATGAGCCCAAAACCGGAGCTCCTTTCCTACGACAGAAGCAGACAAAGGCAGCATGATGCACGGAGCATGTTAAAGTGTCCCTGATGAGGGACCCTGGACAACCCGGCCAAAGGCAGGGCAAGGGCAACCCCATGGCGACCCTGTGACACACTGGATGAGCAACAGGGATTCTGCCTTCGGCAGTTTTCTAAACATAGTCAAGGTTCACATGGAAAGTCACGAATGCTGCAGCCTCGAGGAGACAGAGCCGTGAGGGGCAGGGGTCTGAGCACAGCGGCTCTGGGGGTGTCGGGGCTGAGTTCTCCTGTGGACTCACTTCTGGTTGGGGTTAAGGTTAGGGTTAGGGGTTAGGGATTAGGGTTGGGTTAGGGGTTTGGGTTAGAGGTTAGGGTTAGGGTTAGGGGTTAGGGTTAGGGTTAGGGCTCTGGTATAAGGAGCTTTCCTTCTGGTCCCTTCAGTAGTCATTCTTTCATTTCTCCCAGTTGGGCTTCAACCCACCTGTCTTTCGTCTCTGTTCAGAGGGAAATAGCTGAGCCCGTTGGTCCCAAGCGCCACCTCCTCTCGGGTCTGAGTTCCCCTCTGCACTGTGCTCAGGAGGTCTGCACCCGGGACCACCCCCGGGGCTGCAGGCAGGGGTTCCCTGGGCTCCTCTCCCACTTCAGTTACTGCCCCACTTCAGGGGAACCTCTAGGGCCCCTGTCCGTTTCCTCCTCCTGTTCAGTCTACTTTTGCTCAAACAAACAGTAACTATACTTTACAGGTTTCATAAGTCCTTTTTTTTTCATGCCCTCAAGCCCACAAACAGGTTCTCCACTACTGGGGAGAAATAGTCTTGGCTCTGTTTGCAGGACTCTCGTTTCATTGAGGCATTTCTTCACTGGCCTTAGCTCCTCTCTGTGAAATGTCCTTTGTCTGCAGGCCCTGCCCACCCAGCTTCCTGCAGGCTCAGGCTAGGGGGCTGCCCTGCAGATGGTGACTTCCAGTTTTGAGGGACATGGAGATGCCAAAAACAAGAAAAGAAGAAAGATGGAAATCATAAAGTTTAAAATTAAATGGAGAGGGGAATTTGAAAAAATGCTGTCAGAAATTCAATAAAAGATGGAACCAGAATGAAGTGGCTAAAACCAAAAATGACCTTTCAAACTCCCATGTCCAAGCCCTCAGTAATAAGAACATATGAAAGCACTGAGTTTTTCTGCAACTTGATGTCAAAAGTGCATTTCCTGTCCTTCTTTTCTTTCCAGACAAAGTGAGCATGCTGTCCACCTTCATCGCTTCCTTCAAGCACGTGAGCCCCGGGGCTGCGCACACGGAGGATGAGGACAACCTCAGTAAGCAGAGCCCCTTCCCCGAGAGCCAGGGCCCCAGCCCCACGTGCAGAGGGGGGACCCCAAAGGCTGAGACCCTTGGGGTGGGGGGGCACCACCTGGGCTTCCCAGAGCAGGAGGACCTGCTCCCACCCCCCTGGGATCCCTTCCCTGCCTGGAATCCCGTTCCCCCCTCCCCAGGATCCCCTCCCCACCTAGGATCCCATCCCCCCTGGTATCCAGTCCCCCTTGGAATCCCATCCCCCATTGAATCCCATTCCCCCCTGGAATCCCATCCCCCCCAGGATCCCATCCCCACCTAGAATCCCATCCCCCCCCGAGATCTCATCCCTCCTGGGATCCCATTCCCCCTGGAATCCTGTCCCTGCCCGGGATCCTTTCCCCACCTGGAATCCCATTCCCCCCATGGAATCTCATCCCCCCCCATGGAATCCCATCCCCCCAGATCCCATCCTCCCTGGAATCCCGTTCCCCACCCACAGGATCCCATTCCCACCTGGGTGGTAGGAAATATTAGCAGTGACTGTGTGATTGAGAACTCCAGGTTCTGGAGTTCTCAAGAAAAAAACCCAGTTCTCTGGGACCATCCCTTCTCTCTTTCCTTTATTTTTTCCCCTCCAAACCAAAAAGGGGAAAAAAAGAAAAGAAAAAGAAAAATGAACACAGCCTGTTTGAACAGTTTGTACAATTATTTAACAAGGAAAGAGCTGGACGGGTGCCTGCAGTCGAAACAATGTTTTGGCACATGAAACCGGAGAGACAACAAAGCCATATGGGGTGGGGACTGAAAAGCCGGTTGGGGGTGGACCTGCTGGGAGTGTGGAGGAGACCCCAGAGCAGACGGAGCATGTGTGCCGGTGAGGGAAAGTCCAGGCGTGTCTGTCGGGTGGTGCACCCACCTCTTGCTTGTAGAAGGAAAACATGGGGGATGAAACAGTCCAAATGACAGGAACACCTCTTGCATTTCAAAATTACCTGACAGGTGGTTACCTTTGCAGCTGGAGTCAGGCCTGTGCTTGTGGGGAGCGGGAGGCTAGATGCCGGTCACTGGTTTTTGGTGGGGCCAGGAAGCCACGGCAGGAGGGACTGGCCCTGGAACGTTGTCCACTCAGCCTCAGATTTTAAGAAACACGACAAGCTCTCATGAATATCCC
The DNA here is from genome assembly GCF_964165515.1 of Mesoplodon bidens. Classification (NCBI taxonomy): domain Eukaryota; kingdom Metazoa; phylum Chordata; class Mammalia; order Artiodactyla; family Ziphiidae; genus Mesoplodon; species Mesoplodon bidens. Next base: position 28,861,605 of record NC_138178.1, read on the forward strand.
CTTCCCACAAAACACAATCACCAACAAGATGGGAAGCTGAGGCTGTTACCCTGACTGTTCCACAAAAGCAAAGTCACAGAACTGAGCAACCTCAGTGACCCTGTGGTTTGAGCCCTTGTTTCCTAGATGGAGGCAAGTGTGGAGGGTGTGGACAGGATGCCAGTGGGTCAGAGCATGGCCTCCCCACTGCCCACAGGCCCAACCTCACAGGTCCCATGAGGCTCCAATGGCTGGTTCTGTTCTCTCCTGACCAAAATTGGAAAGTTTCTAGGACTTAGTTAGTTAACTTATTAGTTAGTTAACTTAGTTAACTTACTGGTAACTACTTCAGTAATGTGGAACACACATGCACACCTTGTCTTACCACCCTTCTATTTACTGCGCTTCACAGATACTATGCTTCTTACAAATTGAAGGTCTGGAGCCACCCCACATCGAGCAAGTCTATCGGCACATAGTTTTGTCAGAAGTAATGCCACTGCACACTTAATAGACTGCAGTCGAGTGTAAACATAACATTTATGCATTGGGAAACCGGAAATCCATGTCATTCACTTTATTGCAGCGGCCTGGAACTGAACCCACCATATCTCTGAGGTGTGCCACATGTACACACACACACACACACACACACACACACATTTACTTATACATATAAAAATACACACACGCGCCCCCAAGCTGACCTGGACATGTGGACAAAGCTATTTGATAAGCACGTGGAATAGATGCCTTGAGGAAGAAAATCTTACTCTGTTTCATCCCCTTTCCTGCTCGAGCTGCTGGGACCCTGGCTGAGTCTAGTCTCCCCGTAGGAGCCCTCTCTCCCCATCCAAGGGCAGGGGAGCCTGACGGCTGCGACCCCAAGCTCTAGCTTCACAGCCTTGGGCAGTGAATCCATCCCTCAGGGCATCAGTGCCCGTGTGAGGGGTGGGGAGGGTGGCCTGGTGATAGAGTTGAGGATGGAATCAAGTAGGAGGATGATGCACGAGGATGTTTTAGGCAAAGACCTGGAGAAACAGGAAACGTAGATCAGGTTGGCTGACGCTAGTAATTAAGGCACTTCCCCTAACTCAGCTCATGGCTGAGAGGTAGAAACTTAGAGATGAGAATGATTTTTAATTGTTTATTACATGTTAAAGTGCCTTTGAAATGCTTGGAAAATCTTATTGTCTATCAGTGGATTAGTCATCCCCCTTTGTAATTTGTGCTGTTATTGAAGACCCTGTTTTCATACATTATTCAAAGATAAACCTTCAAATTAATGCACTTGTCGTAATACCTCTCATGAGCATTGCCAATGCAGTGCTATTAATGTGCATCCAGATGCCGTGGACGTCGGGGAAGGGGTGTGTGTGTGGTGTGTGTGTGCGCTTGTGCGGTGTGTGTACACATCAGGGAGGAATGGAGGTGACAGAAGCCAGGGTGATTTCTCCTGGAAGTCTCCTGTTTTATCTTCAGACCCTGAGGGTGGGCGCCTGTGTTTGGTTGAAGTGAAGGCCCTGCCCCTCCCCATGAGGCCTCACCCCTCAGGACCACCGGGTTCACCCCCTGCAGCCTCACGTCCTTGGTCCGCATTCGTCTCTGCGTGACGCTGGAGCTTGAGCCCCGGTGTGAAGGGTGGAGCTAGGTCGGGGTCAGGCCATCAGAGGCTCGGCCTGCAAGAGGACGGTGCCTGCAAGTCCACCCACGGACCAGCCATCCTCAGGGTGGGTTTCGGCTGAGTCTACGGGAAGATGCAGGTTTTTCATTCTTCTTGTCCAGGAGGGCAACTCTGAATACGATCTTCCTTGAATGCTGAGAAGGAGCCAATCACTGCCCCAGCCCATCCCTTCCATGCCCACCACTGACCCAAGGGCGTGATTGACTGGGTCACATGAAGAGGGGCCGAGAAGCCCACTCCCTGTCAGGCCCGCAGAACAGCACTGGGGTCTGGAGGGAGGGAGGGAGACCCGCCTGCCCCGCTGGCCTGGTCCTTCCAGGACGCGTGGGGCCCACCTGGGAGAGAGGCCGTCTCCTGTCTGCTGCCAAGCCTGACCCAGGAGCTGTCAGGGTCAGGCCTGTGCCCGACCACAACACCAGGACCAGGTGTCCTGAAGCCCGCATGGCCGCAGCTGCCAGAGCCATCCCCTGAGCATCACCTCGGACCCTCCTTCCTGAGCCAATGGAGACTCCAGGCCCTGGGCTTGATCCCGCCAGCCAGGCCCATCCGATCTGGACATGGCGGATCCGATGGCCGGTTCTCTGTATCTCCTACCTACAGACGATGTGGTGCCGGGAAGTCTAGCAGCGTGATGACCAGACAGATGCTGGCCCTGAGGGGGCATCGAGGAAGGAGACGCAGCTGGTGACACACAGGCACCTACACTCACCCGGGGCCTGGCCACCTGGAGGCGACAGCCGAGGACTGGCCCCCGCGTGGCCCGTCCATGTCCAAGCAATGGCAGCGGGAAGCCCACCTTGACTTGGAAGAATGTCTCTCACCTGGAAAGTGAAAGCCCAGCCACAGCCAGGCCAATATAAAAGTCTGCTCTTTCCCCACAAAATGCAGTTCTTGTATGCGTTGGACCTTTGACTGTAGCACTGCCTGTGCTGACGCTTTCTGTCAAGTAGGGTGGGTGCTCCCGGGGCTCAGGAGAGGGTCGGTGTGACAGAAGCACATTTCACATTTTCCTCCCGTGTCTCTGACTCAGACGTTCCCCTCTGTGCCTGGCCGTCTTCACTTTGCCAGCGATGGTTCTATTACTGCGGGTGGTGTTTAGCTCATGTCCTTTGAGGTTATTTGCCTCTCATTTTCCTGATTTCCACAACAGAAGGACACGTGTGACTGTCTGGAAATCTGAGGCTGCCCACACGGACCTTCGACACGTGTGGTCATGGATGTCTTGTCGGGTTCGGCAAGAACAGGAGAGTTCCCAGGGTCAAGGCCGCAACCACCCGCGGGGACACAGGACACGTGGCCTCCGAGGCTGCCTTGAGGGAAGGCACTTGGCATCCAAGTCAGGCGTTTTCTGGGGGGACTGTGGTGTGAGCCGCAGGTGGGGCACAGTGGGCCCCAGACCCCTCACACCCCCTGCTGCCCTCCTGCAGGGCTGAGGGCCCCGCCCTGTGCTTGTACAGAGAGACAGATGGACAGAGACAGACAGAAACACAGGGGCCGGGGCGGGGTGGGGAGGCCAGATGAGCCATTAAGGGGACTTCAGTGCACTGCTGACTTTTAATATGTGCCTTCCCCAGGCCAGCCCTTCACACACAGTGGGGGGTAGGTTTCCTGCAGAGCTACTCCTGGCTCTGACATGTATGAGACTCTGAACTGTGACTGGCGAAAATAAGTTATGTGGGGAATGAATTCCAGAGTGGGATTAAAGGACCCACTAATTCTTATACCCTCGTATGAACTGTCCACTGGAACCACTTCCAGTGTACAACACACACATTTTCAGAATCAGATTGCTTTTATCACAAAATAAACATTCTCTGACCAACTCCTGCACCCAGAACCCTGGGAGGACCCCAGCAGCTGGGCCACCACTCTTCCCTAGGACTTAAAAAGGCAACGGCAGCTGTTCCCTCTTCAGTGGTCACAATCAGTCACCGTAACACAAAGCACTCGATCTGGAGCCTGCAATGTTCACAGATTGCGCTGAAAGTTTTTGTTCATTGTCTCCACTGATCCTGGAAAAGTCCCGTGTGGCCAGTTCTGATTGTGCACCGCTCAGCCGCCAGCCCCTGGAGTCCTGCCCACACTTTTCCCTCCCGCCTCTAGGGATGGACCACCTGGTGCAAACGCCTTCTGGAGTCGGCGGGGCCTCCGCAGGTGACAGGACAAAACCCACCCCTGGAGAGCTGGGGAAAAGCGTCCCCTGCAAGAACGGGCTCCTGACGACGCAGGATCAGCATGACCTTTGCCCACATGTGCACGAGAAGGGCAATCTGTCGTGCTGGCCGCCGTGTGAGACTAGGCATCCAGTTCCCTTTTGCATGTCCTGTGCAGACACCAGATCGGCCCAGGGTGCCCCCGGCGTACCCAGATAAAGGGTTAAGATTGGCAACCTGCCCCAGGGGGGCCCAGGGAGCAGCCAGGCCAGGAGGGCAAGCGGAGACTAGGCCCTGCCCCGTCCCCACCTCAGGGTGAGCCCGGCATTCGGCCACGGGCTGAGGAGCAGAGCCCTGGGCTGGGGAGACGCGGGGGTCCTGCAATGCCCAGACCCGAGGAAGCAGGTGGGGGCAGCTTCCCCAGTCTTCCAGGAGCGAGCCTTCTCAGTCTCTAGACTGTCCACCTCTGGGTTATTCTCTCTGACGCCGGGTGTGTGAAACCTATCGACTCAATGGAGGAGAAAATGAGAATCATTTCCTGGGTCGGGGAGGGGGCTACAGAAGAAGGAAACGTGAACTTGTGGGATCAGAGCTACAGTTCTGTAAGAGGATCGCATGGACCTGGCAGGGGCCTGGCGAAGGGGCGTGGGGTCCAGCAGAGCCAGGCTGGCAAACCTCAGCAGCACCAGACCAGCAGGGCAGGGTACCCCCCTCGCCACCCCTCCTCGGCCCGAGACTGCATCACGAGAGCCCGTGTGTCTCCACCCCTTCTTTCTGGGGGTCCTGGAAGCCCAACTCATGAAATAAGCAGGGAAGTTAGGCCTTGACAAGAAGATGCAGCTTAGAAGTGTCCGCCTCCCTTCTGCCTCCCTTTTTCCCGCTCTTTTCAAAAATGCAGTTGACTCTCCTCAGTGTCAGGGGTTTTGCTAAGTCCTTTACGGGTGTCCTCTAGCTCAACCTCATAATAAGCCCTAAGGCAAGTGCTACCAAAACCCACATTTATCCTCTTAAGAAAACGGAGTTCAGGCAGGTGGAGGGACTGCCCAAGGTCACACACACCAAGGTCGGGGGAGACTGTGACCTCTCACCTGCTTGACTCCAGAGCCATGGAATGACCACTGCCCACCCTGCAGCTTCCCTGACCTCACGCAAACTCAGGAGGCCAGTTAAACGGAGCATCTGGGCCATGTTGGGGGAGCAGAACCCCTAATCTGCTCATTTGCAAAAACCAGCATGTGACATCACCCCCAGAGAGCATATCAGGATGGAGCCCAGAAGTCTGCACTCCCATCAACTTTTATTAATGACTGATTATCGAGGAAGGGGTCTTCACCCACGCTCGGATCTCCGTGGCTCACTTTAGACTTTAAGGATGACAGTCCTAGGATGTCGAAGAGAAGAGTGTGGAAGCAGTTTCAGTGCAAGTGGAGGGGAACCTGGGTCTGCCGGGCTGTTCCTCCAAGATAAACCTTCTCCTCAGAAGGCTCAGAGGGCATCTGACAGGCCAGCCACTTTAATCACACTCACAGCCACACTCAATCCCCACGTCATGGGAAATCAATAAGAAATTAGAGAGCTCCCAGTGAGTTTCTGGGCAATCTGCTGTGGGCTTCTTGGATTGGGTTATTTTTTTTCCATCTTTACCTTTGGTTTGGGAAACTGCATGGTTATTCCCATCTACCACTCCTTGGCCTGAAATACCCCAAATGGTAGAACTCCTTGCTGTGTGTGCACCCAATATGCACAATGACCAAAAAAAAGAGGCTGAGACTCAGTGTTGATACTTAGAAGGTAATTATTTCTACTGAAATAGACTGTAAACAAATGTTGCCCACCTCTAACTTATAAAATGCTCAGGTTCACCCCTTTGAACAAAATGACGTCTGCAAACCAACTGTTTTACAGAAGCAAACTGCTGGAGGAATGCTGATAGCCCACCTCGCAACTCAGAGCAGCTGAGTTTGCAGCAAACAGCGCTCTGAAGTCGGAGCCTGATGCTTTCCGCGGGGCACACCTGCTGGGGATGACGTGGTTGAGAAGGACTGGCCCCAAGCTGGAGCCAGGACGCCTCTCAAGGGCGCCGGTCTTCAGCGTGCCCTGCGTGCCTGTGAGATGGTCCTTCTCTCGTGGTGACCATCCAGCAGCTGCACCGTCGGGACCAGGGCACTGACCCAGCACGTCTTCCCGCTGCCGGCTCTCGGGCTGGGGTGAGGGAGACATTCTCAAAGTCTGCCTACGCGCTGTGGGCTGGTGGTAAAACCCCCTCGGGTTTCCACTTGCTGAATGAGTTCCTACGGAGAAATCTGCGTGGCCCCAAGCCTGGCCGCTTCCTCCCGCGTCTGTCCACGCTGTCAGCAGAGTTCCCCGCGGCATCCTCCTCTCCCCAGCTCCGTGTCTGTGAAACGGACAAGAAAGTGACCGAGTTGCTGGAAAATCGCCTTCCCAGCCACAGCAGACGTTGCTGGATGCAGTCACACCTCCCCCGATTAACCGACTGTGTGTCCCCGGGCAGCTGTTTCATCGAGTGGGGCCTCAGTTTCCTCTCCTAGAAAACAGGGCCATAACCCACCCCGGAGTGCATTTTAGGAGTGAGGGGCCAGAGTGAAGGTGTGAGTGAGGTCGGGGAAGGGTAACCCACCGCCCAGCACTGTCAGCCTCAGAGCCTCTCGGGAAACCCAAGGCTTGGGCGTTCCAGAAGCACGTCGGCCAGGGCAGCGGGACGCACATCTGTGGCCATGTGGGGACCCACTTTTGAGGTTCAGCTGTGTCGGAGGAGGGTGGTCCAAGAGGACCAGACCAGAAAACTAAATTGTCATTACCCTCCTTCCTCACATACAGTTAGCAAATGATGATTTTTGCTAAATTTGCTTCATACCTTTTTGTGCAAAAGACAGAAAACCTCACAGATACAAACGAAGCCACCCTCTGAGCCTGTGTTCCTCGCTGTGTCCCAAGAGAGTTGGGACGTGTCTGAGCTTTACCACCTGTGTGGAGGCATGAATGCTGTGTAACCTCTGTGTTCTTATAACTTATTAACCATAACCTCTGTATATTATTTTGCAAGTTGCTTTTATCATCTAAAATTATATTTCAGAGCTTCATCTACGTAGAAGCATCTAGATCTAGTTCACTAAGCCTAAGTGCCACCCAGCGTCCAGGGTGTGAGCACACGATTCCCTCACGTTCCACCCCGAGGTCAAGGCCTCCCTGACCTCCACGTCGCCCAAACCCGATGGAGAGAGAGACCACGTGTTCCTTTGGTTTGGGGGGTCTGGGGGCCTGTGCAGGGACCCGGCGGCACTCAGAGAGCAGCTGGGAATGGCCCCGAGTGGGGACACACTCCCCGCCCGCATCCACCCCACTCAGTCCACTCCGGGCACCGCACAGGGCGGGGTCCCCTCCTCTGGGCCCTAACCCCCACCTGGAGGGGTGAGGTCAGTTCTGCGGACCTGTGATCCAAGGTGCTGCCCATGTGGTCTCCCCATGGCCTCCAGAGGGTGCCAGGCCAGCTGGTGTCCGGAGGCCGAGTGTTGCAGGGGGTTACCTGCAATGACGCCCTCAGTCGGGCCACAGCCCCGGGTCACGCTGTCTGTTCTCACCTCCAGGTACCAGCAGCGCCGACGTGAAGGAAAACCGCAACGTGAGCAACCTGGAGGCCAGGCTGCCACCCTCCGGGGACAGGGCCCGAGGGGGCGCACCCGGCCTGAAGAGGAAGCGGCCACTGGAGGAGGGCAACGGCGGCCACCTGTGCCAGCTGCGGCTCCTCTGGAGGAGGCTCTCATGGTCCGTGGCACCCAAGAACGCACTGGTGCAGCTGCACGAGCTGCGGCCGGGCCTGCAGTTCCGCACGGTGTCGCAGACTGGCCCGGTGCACGCACCCGTCTTCGCTGTGGCCGTGGATGTGAACGGGCTCACCTTCGAGGGCACCGGGCCCACCAAGAAGAAGGCCAAGATGCGGGCGGCCGAGCTGGCCCTCCAGTCCTTCGTGCAGCTCCCCAACGCCTGCCAGGCCCACCCGGCCCCAGGCGGCACAGCCCCAGACTTCACCTCCGACCAGGCCGACTTCCCCGACTCCCTGTTTCAGCGGTTCGAGCCCACGGCCCCCAGCGAGGGCTTCCCGGGCCGCCGCCCTGCCGCCCCTGAGCGCCTGTCCACGGCCTGCCGGCGGGGCCGGCTACTGGGCCGCCCGCTGGACCTGGACCTGGACCTGGACCTGGGGGGCCCCACGGCTCCAGGCGCAGGGAACCCAGTGGTGCTGCTGAACGAGCTGCGCTCGGGCCTGCGCTACGTGTGCCTCTCGGAGCCCGAGAAGAGGCGCGCCCAGAGCTTCGTCATGGCCGTGAGCGTGGACGGGAGGACATTCGAAGGCTCAGGACGCAGCAAGAAGCTGGCCAAGGGCCAGGCGGCCCAGGCCGCCCTGCAGGCCCTCTTCGACATCCGGCTGCCCGGCCACGTCCCCAGCAGGAGTAAAAGTCACCTCCTGCCTCAGGTGAGAGCTCTCCGGTAGCTGCTGGCGGGCGGCGTCCTTGGGGTGCGGGGGTGCCAGGGAGCAGGGACGGGTCAGCAGGAGGACCCCCTGCTCTCTCCCTGTGAGTGGGGGGCGCCAGCACCCCCCCCCCAGACAAGCCAGGCACTGCCTCTCCCGCTGCGGCATCGGAGCCGTGTGCCGGCTCTGGGGAGAGAGACCCTGGAAGCGTGTGAATGAAAGAACTGTTGGTCCCGACTTAGCAGAGGGAAGGGAGAGCTGGGCAGCTGGTCACCTTGGTGATGGTGACACCGGCTGTGCGGGGGCAGTGGGGGCGGCAGGGGTTTGGGGCGGCAGGGGTCCTGACCCCAGAGAGGACTGAGGGACAGAAAGGCCCCTCAGTGACTATCTGCGGCTGGGCCGAGGGAGCCTGCGGTGGGAACGCGAGTTCGGTGCTGGTTTGGGCTGAGTTTCTGGCTCCGGAGGCTGCAGGATGCTGCCTGAGCAGAGGGCCGGGCGGAGGGAGGAGCTCCAGGCTGGGCCTTGCCTCACGCCGCCTCCAGGGCCTCGTCACACCAGAGAACACGCGTGCTTCTCACAGAGCTCACCCCCCTCACTCAGGAAGTATTTGGTGCACCGTCCTTGTGTCGGGAAGTGTTCTTGTACCACTTTGCAAGCTCTTCCTTCCTATTCTTGTAACTGCTTATTTATGCAAATTATCTTTTTTCTTACCATTTTGAGAACTATTTGTGGGCATCTCTGACGTATTAGTTACAGGAAGTTATTCTCTTTCACTTTTGGCATCAATGAAGGAGAGAAAGATTTTACAGTTAAAGGCCTTTAGCCCAGCTCAGGATCCATAGTCAGAACTCAGCACTTGTAAGTCATTGCTCAGATCAGGGCATCTTTACCTCACAGCACCTCAGGTAGAATCCACTATTTGCCTCAGGAGGTCACGTGTCCACTAGAGAAAGCAGGGCACCACCCAGATTCAGGCAACTGGAGGGGTTCTGGACAGTGAACCAAACAAATGCACTAGGACAGAACCCTATGTTGAATCACGACCAGGAGCAAGCATCCATCCATCCATCCACCCATCCATCCTTCCATCCACCCATCCATCCATCCACCCATCCGTCCATCCATCTTTCCATCCATCCATCCATCCATCCATCCTTCCATCCACCCATCCATCCATCCACCCATCCGTCCATCCATCTTTCCATCCATCCATCCATCCATCCATCCACCCATCCATCCATCCACCCCTCCGTCCATCCATCTTTCCATCCATCCATCCATCCATCCATCCTTCCATCCACCCATCCATCCATCCACCCCTCCATCCACCCGTCCATCCATCCATCCACCCATCCGTCCATCCATCCATCCATACATACATCCATACATCCATACATCCATCCAACAAACATTTATTTGACTGGCAGGTGCAGAGCACAAACAGGCACAGCAGACGTTGGTCTGGTCCCCACAGCTTGGCTGCGTGAAGGTTCCATTGAACAGGGAACCCCATGAGGGGGGCAGCTGTTTCTGCTGCTACCTCTGCCCCCAAATCATTTATTTATTTTCAGATATTTACTGCACCATCTAGGAGCGGGTTGGAGGGGTAGCCCATAACCTCCATGCGTCTTGCCTTTCGACCCACCCTCAGATAATACACAATCCTGGTGAAAGCGGGTGTGTGGCGTTGACATGAGTCCCCGCCAGAAACACTGCAGCCCTGCCGTCCCTTCCTCACTCCTCCTCTTTTCTTCTCCTCCTCCTTCCTGCCTGGCGTCTCCGCCCACCAACCACCGCCTGTAGCTCAAACCCACCAACAGCTCCCAAGGAAGCCCCTTTGCCCCCTGCGGCCTGGATGACCCCAGGCTGCCCTTGGCCCGTGTCCTCCCGCCACCGTCCCTGGAAGGCCCCCCTCCCCGCGGGCTGTGGGTGCCCCCTCCTCCTCTGCCCGATGCTGTTTAGCAAGAAGTGTCCTTCCTCCAGCTCCCACTGCCCCCCCCACCCCAACCCCCATGAGTTGAATGATGTCAGTGAGTTCCGGCCGTGATGCCTTTTCCTTTCATGTTGTCAAACCTGAGCTCTCACAGATGCAGGAACCAGGCGGCACCACTACTCTGTAACAGTCATTTGACCCCAGAATGCAGCACATCAGTTAAAGCCACAGCCACTAAATTATTTTTCCCTGACAGTCTGCTAGCACCCAGACTGGATGATGGAGAGAGTGGAGCAGCGGGAGGGCCGCAGCCCGTCCATCACACCAGACCCATCCTGGAGCCTCATTACCTGCTCCCCTCGCCCCTGCAGCAGGGCGGTGGGGCCAGCATGCCGGGCGCTCAGGACCAGGCGCCCTCTGCGACTTTATTAAATTCGAATCCCACCTTGGACATGGTCTGGGTCCAGGGACTGAGCTTCAAAAAAAAAGATTCCAAGGGTCCCTGTAAATGCTGCTTTGCTTTCCTCCTCTGCCCAGCGCCATCTACACTGCATGCTTCCTGCTCACACAGGTCCTGGTGGCCAGAGGCACGACCTTTGTTACCTGTCTAACTGCGCCATCAGCACCTGTGCCAGGAGACAAGCCAGGCCCCTCAGCCCTGGCAGGGCCCCCAGAACCGCCTCCAGCTCCACTGGCGCTCCCACCACTGAGCTGTGAGGGACCCTGCCCAAGTCCGGGTGGGGTGGGGGGAGAGGCGGGGGGTGGCAGCAGTGGTCACCGCTGGAGCGACACAGCTTCTGGACCTTGGGTCTCAAGCTCAGTATTTAACGCTCTCTGCCCGAAGTCTGGGTTCTGCCCCACAGGGCGGGCCTGGTGTGCAGGACACACCAGGGGTCTGCTTCTAAGGCTCGCTCGCTGGCTCCTGCCGCTGCAGAAGCAAATGAAGAAGATGGTGCCTCTGCTCAGGGCTTTGAACCAAAGCCTCAGTCTCCTCTGAGTGAAGTGTCAGAACCGTCCCTGGGGGAGCTCCCCTATTTAAGTGATGAAAAATGAACAAAAAACTTGTAAGGCGTTGGTCGTGTGGGGAGCGTGTGTAAAGCGCCACTCCGGGCCCAGCTGCCGGAAATCCAGGACCAGGCTCCTGCCGTGCTGATCCCCACGCAGGTGGGTCAGGACCTGCTCTGTCGGGGGCCCTGGGCTGTTCGGCCTCAGCCACAGAGCAGATCACGGCAGGGCCAGCTCGGTAGGTCGGGCGCTCGCCCCGTTGTGAGGACAACTCTGAGCAACATAGCCCCCCAGACGTCCCTCGGGTCAGACCCCCAAGAACCACCACCCTCGGCGCCCAGACATCACCTTCTGTGGACAAGTGAGGTGTCTGCCCGGCCAGGCTGAGGTAAAGTTTCAGCCTCCCTTCTAAAACAGTTCTAAAGAATAACATTCTCAATAAAGATTAAAATCACAGGCGTGGATTTCTGCGGTATCAGATTTCCACCACTTCCTCAACCTGGGGGTTTTCTCAGAGCCAGGCTGATTCGTTCCTGCAATTTCATGAGCTCTGACTTCTCTTTGCCAGAGTGATCAGAACACGACTTTATTAAATTCTCTAACGGCGCAGGCCCAAGAGAATGGGCGCTCTGCAAACACCAGCTGACAGGGTGAAAGCAGAGCCCCGGGGTTGGTGGGAGAGCCAGCCCTCAGGTTTCCTCTAGGTTCACGGGAAACTTGGAAGCAATAACGAGACCATGTCAGAATATAAATGCTCATTACCTGGAACATCCTTTATAAAAAAAACAAAAGTAAAATCACAAAATCTAGATCTCTGTGGTCTTCACTTCCCACCCCTAGCAGGAAAAGAGTTAATTAATAACAGCGTTAAATTCAACCAGAAAGGCTTATCTCTCAGCATTTTGGCTCCGTGGAAACAGAAGAGCTCCCACGTGATGAGAAAAGAAAGAAAGTGACTAAAAATTAGGGTGATGCAGAAACGGGGAGGAGAGGTGGTGACACGTCGCCCCTCTTTTGAAAACTACCAGGTTTATTGTCTTGTTCCTGAGTCTCTCTTCACCCGCAGTGATTCCCTTTGTTTGTTTGTTTTTGTTTTTTTAATTTCCATGTCAGGATGCAGTGGAACTAACAGTGTCTCAAAGATTTAGTCAGAGCGACTAAAACACTTTCTCCCTGAGAGTAAGAGGAGGATGCCTTTAAAACTAACCATGAAGGCTGCTTGCTTCTCAAGCCCTTTGCAGGTCCTACTAGGGAGCGGATGTCAGGCCATTTGTCAGGCACTCGGCACACTTAACCCGCACCTACTCTGTTCCCTGGTGGTGCAGCTCTCACTGCTGGGAGGGGGGAACCATGGGGACATATAACATAATGGAAATGAACAGTGCTTTCAGAGTTCAGCATTTTATAGCAAACTTGGATCAGAGCTCCTGTACGCAATCCATTTCATGGAATCTGCCCCCAGAATTAGCTGCAGGATTAGACCGGGGGTCTGACTGTCACCTCATTCTCAACAGCTGCACTTTGGGACACAAACAGACCTGCTGTCCTTCTCCCAAAAGCCAGTGTGACCCCCGCCACCCCGGACACTTCACAGGGTGTTTTTGTAATTTCACAGTCCTGCGGGTCTGTCTCCTTCAACAGAGGCAGCACCTTAACTGCTGTAACACAGAACTGTTAATATTGATGCCGCAAATTAGCGTTGGAGCTGTCCCCAGATTTTAAATGGGCTTGGATTACAAACAGTGTGGAAATCACACCTACTTGGCTTTGAGACGGTTTAACACTGTCCGAGATGTTCTACCCAAGGACACCCTGAAATTGCAGCAGACGCCTGTGGGGCCCCCTCATGAGCCCGGGGGCCTCACTCTCCCAGACGCTTGGGTCGGTTCTGCCCTGGCCGCATGTCCAGCCCCGGCAATTCCAGAATGACCTCCGAAGGACAGCTGCAGCTTTACAGGTCCTACAAGCAGAAAGGGACAGTCCTGGGTCCTAATTATTTTCCTGAAAAGAGCTGATTTCTTTCTGCCTCAGCAAGGCTTTCCTCATGGCCACACTTTCTTGGCTGTTTACCTTCTGTTTCCCTGGGGCGTTGGGATTAGGACGGGACCCCACCACATCCTGAGACCCACCAGCACGGCAGACCCCGACTTAGAGCGGCTCTGGCCACAAAGACCCCAAGCTGAGGAGCTGGGCTCCTGTGCATGTCTAGACGGAGCAACACACCTGGTCTCTGGGGACCTCCCCTGAGCCCTGCAGGATTTGGCAGAAGGTGCTGGGGGTCTGGGTGTGGGGTGGTGTACAGAACCCACCTACCTTCCCTGTCCTCCCCCTTTTCCACCTGGATGTGCACCCTCACCACAACGTTGCCCCAAAAGCCCGGGCGTCAGGGAATCGAATGTGTCTCTTCCCTTGGAAATCACTGGACAGGTGATCTCAACACCAGGCTAATTTTGGTGACGCTGGTTATAAAGAACAGGTAGAAATCCATGCAGGCAGCGTGGAGAGGTTGTGGTTGGTGAGAGCCAGGGTGGAGGGTGGCCACTTGCCTGTGAAGATTTCTACTGAATTTGTAGGGAAACACAAAAACTATAATATTCATGTTTTACTTTCAATGTGCACAAAGTTGAAATTTAGCAATTCAGGATTTTTATAAAAGTATATCTCTGTCTTAGTCCAGTCAGGCTGTTATAACAGAATTCCACAGACGAGGTGGTTAATAAACATCAGACATTGATTCCTCATGGTTCTGGAGGCTGGACATCCAAGATCAAAGTGACCACAGATTCTGTGTCTGGTGAGAGCCTGCTTCCTGGTTCACAGACGCGTCTTCTCGCTGTGTCCTCACCTGGAGGAAGGGGCGGGAGCTCTCTGGGGTCTCCATCATAAGGTCACTAATCCCATCATGGGGGCCCTCCTGGCTCAGATAAGTACCTGGGGCAGACGCTGGCAGGGCCTGTCTAGGCTGAGCCAGCCTGGATCCAGTGCCCAGGGTGCAGTAGGTCCAGGGGAAGTTGTTACTTCCCACCAGCAGGCCCTGGGGTGTCCCGACCCTGCAGCAAGGCTCAGGACTCCAGCTCCAGGTCTAAATTTCTCATGCCGGGGTGCAAAGGTGCCCAGGGTCCCAGCAGCCTGTCCGCCTCCCTGTAACTGTTCTGCTGCTCGGCCATGGCCACTCTGCCCCCTGCCCAAGGTGAGGCTGTGATTATTCAGGCAGCCTCCTTCCTTTCAACACCTCAGCTCTGTCTGTGTTCTGTGGCCACACACACCCTCTTGTGGTCCACGAGGAGGGAAAAGCAGCCTTTTACAGAAGGAAGACACCCACCCGCCCGTCCAGCCAGCCCTGACCTTCCCCACATCGTCTCCTCGGTAGAGGCACTGACGGCCAAATGGGAGAGATGGGTCTCCTCACGGCTGCCACACACGGAGGAGTCTCCAAAAATCCCTCTGCAGCGAGGGTGTGGAAGGCTCTGTAGATGCTAGCAATACACTTATGCACTGACACAATGTCCACACAATATAATTTATACGATACAATTTGTATAATGTGTGCACAATGTATACACAGTGCAATTTATATGATACAGTTTATACAATGTACACACAATGTCTACACAATATAATATATACGAGATAATTTATACAATATACACACAATGTCTGCACAATATAATTTATATGATGAAATTTATAAAATGTACACACAATGTCTACATAATATAATTAATGTAATACAATTTTTACAATGTGTACACAATGTATACACAACTTATACAATTTGTACAATGTACACTCAATGTCTACATAATATAATTTATATGTTACAATTTACACAGTGTGCACACAATGTCTACACAGTATAATTTATATGATACAATTTGTACAATGTACACTCAACATATACAACTCATACTTATAAACGTACGCTTAAACATGATGGATATAATGCACCATATACATTTATACAATAGCCCCCACCATCTGAATTCCTACTAAAAGAAGTTTGGTACAATTTAAGTTAGAAGAGTTAAATATGTACTTAAGCCTATATGTTCCCAATACTGTGTTTGGTGTCTTAGTTAACATGACTGTTGATCAATTAAGCAGAGTCTGTAAACCAAGCTTCCCCAGTTACCTCCTTATTCTACCGCCACGACTAACACTGGTGATGCCGGTGATGATCCATGGTGATACTAGGAGCTGGTATTTATCAGGCATTTACTGTGTCATGTGTTGTTTTACACGCTTTACGTATAATAGCACATCCGGGCCTCACAGAAACCTGGAAGGTGGCACCACTCACATTCCCTGTACAGACAAGGATGCCAAGGGGCAGGAAAGCTCAGCGCTTTGGCCAAAGTTTGGCTGGTGAGTGGTGGAGCCGGGAGGATGATCCCAAGGGGGGCAGAGACCCTCCCTCAGACCCCAGGCTGCCCTCCCCGTAGGCCCTGGCACTTTTACAGGTTTGTCGAGGAAACGGGGCAGCGCATGACCCCCGGTGATGGGAGCGACACGGGACACAGTGTGGGCAGGAAGCAGGAGGGAGCAGCCGACTTGGAGGGCTGGCAGAGGAAAGGGGGCTCCTGGGGCCAGGGCCACCCGCACTGATGTGGCAGGGCGGCGGGGAGCTCGCCGGCTCCCTCTCGGGAAGACCACCTTTGTCAGTGCAGAGGCTGCCCTTGGCCGTGTAGACAACAGGCTTTGTCGGGATGGCCAGGTCCCCTCTTCCTTGGGGACACATTGTTACAGTGAAAAGGAGAGACAGCAGGAAAGAGATGACAACTTGGAGAAAGAGGCAGAGGAGGTGAAGAGGGACATCCTGGGGGAAAAGCGCCTCCAGTCCAAGGAGCCGTGGGGTGTGGGGGGAGACCCAAGAAGAAGAAGGAGGGCGGGTTCCCCGTGGCCGCTTGCCTCTGCGCCTGCCTGAGGGACGGACATGCCAGGGGTGGGGGGTGGGAGGGAGCCCTGCAGACCCCATCTCCACACAGATCCAGCTCCGTCGCCCAGCTGTGCCAGGCGGCTGTGCTGTCCTCGCCCTGTAGGGCCTCTGGGGCTGGTCTCACTGTCCCCCTCTGCTCCCCCGAGGTCCCCAGGACTCACACGGGGTGGCTGTTTGTGCTGAGGGCCCTCAGATCGCGGGATGTCGAGGCTCCATGGGTGCCTAGTGTAGACCCACCACGCGGCTACTCTGACAAGGTTGACACATGGCCTGGAGCGCAAAGTGGGTCTGAAGTTGCCCTTCAGTACCTGGATCCCCGCTGTTACTGCCCCATAGTTGTAAAGCCCGCTTCTTCCCAGGTGTCTTTAGGTTGTGCAGCACAGTGATTCACATACATATATGCATATACTTTGTTTTCAGATTCTTTTCCATTGTAGGTTATTACAAGATATTGAATATCGGTCCCTGTGCTGTGCTGTAGGACCCTGTTACACTCGGCTGTGTTTTTAAGGCAAATGCAGTGGCTTCCCCAGTTCTCTCCGGGCTGCGTTGGGACCTGTGTTGGAAACATCACCATCCTTCGTGACACAGGAGGCAGAGAGATTCTCTCCGTTTGGAGAGAGATGTGCTCATGTCCCCAGACCTCATCACCTTCCCCCTCCGTCTCATCACCCTTCATCCCTGCATGTTTGAGCCCAAACGGTGCAAGAAAAGAGGAACAATCGTTTGTAGCAATAGCTCAACAACTAAACATTTTTAAAATGTGTTTTCTACATTAATGCTCTCTGGGGAATTATGAGTTCACTCAAGTCCTCAAAATTATAAGCCTACAGGACAAAAGTTACAAACACCAAGCAGGAGAAACTTCTCTTTAATACAGGGCTGTTTCCCCAAGGTCGTGATTACAGCAAATCGGTGATAAAAATCATCTTCTGCCAGTGGCGTCAGTCTCTCCGCATCTTAACCATGTTACATTTGTGACCATTTCAGAAAAAGGACTCTGGGCTGCCTGGTCTTGGGTAGAGGTTTTATTCAGTTACCTAAATGGAGAAATCGGAGTGAATGTGCCTCTGTAAAGCGCACGAGTTGGCCTGCAGCATCCGTGGGATGTCAGTTTGGGTTCACAACAGGGTCGTGAAGTGAACAGGCAGGCGGAGGCGGAGGCGGAGGCAATAGGCAGCGTGGCCTTCCTGCCAGCACAGAGTTCGCCCCAGGCGTCTAGACAGGAAGACGACAGGAAGGCAAGCCCGCCGGGATCTCAGCAAAGGCACTTTCTTCCTGCCAGTGTTCCAATGGCCTAGCCACTCCAGGCATGGGATCCAGGTCCCAGAGCCAGGAACAGCCCTGGGGCCAGAAAGCAGATGCCTGTGGAGGACTCGGCATCACAGCGACGGCAGCAGCTGGGCTGTGAGGACGGTGTGATGGGGCTGTAAGCAGAGCCAGTTGGGGTGGATGGATTCTGATGGAACTCGGGGCGGGGGGGTGGAGCCTCTGCAGTGGGGTGGAACGTCAGGAGGACAGTAGGGGACAGCTGTGTCACAGCCAAGGAGCCCGAGTTTGCCATGTTTGCGGCTGGAAGGGAGCCAAGGGCGGGCCTGGGTGGTTCCTGAAATACAAGCTGTTTGTAGGCTTCCCCCTAGCCTCCCCACCTGCAGGGCCCATGCCAAGGCATGATGTGTGTGGGGAGTGGCCAGGAATCACGAGTTTGGCTTTAGGCAAAATTTGAGATACACGTGGGACAAGCATGTGGGGCTTCCTGCTGCCACCGGAGCCAAGTCGGGATCGGCGGCCTTGAATTTAAGTTCAGCTCCCACCTTTCCAGCTGGGTGCCCTTGGGCAGCTCACTCAAGCCTCTGGTTTCCGATCTGCAACGTGGGTGGCGTCCCCAATGGAAGGAACTGCCTTGAGCTCCCCCTGGCATTGAGGGTATGAAATTGTGAGACTCAGGTGATCTGGCGTCCATGAAAGTTCAGTTCATCTTGCTATGACCTTGGGTCTGGGGTGAAGAGGGGCCTCCCCCCAACTGTGGTCAATGTCCACCTGCACCTTCCCAGGCACAGTGGGGAGTGGACAAGCTGTGCACCTTCTCGGTGCCATGGAACCCACCGTCTGTTTGCTCTCTTACCCTGGAAAGGATGAGGGGGAAGTTGGGAACATAGGGGCTGGGTGGAGAGGGCGGCAGGCGGCCCTCTGTCTGCGTCCCGACATGTCGCCCACCAGCACGACCGAGGGCCAGTGTCCGAGACCCCGTTTCCTCTCGTGAAGCAGGGCTGGTGGCCTTGACCGCACGGGTGATTTGGAGGTGCACAGAAAGCACTCGAAGTCTCCTGACCTCCATTCTCTGCCATGACCCTGGGAAGAAGGCCCGTGAAAGTCCTGAAGATCCGTCCACTGGCCTTTCTCCTCTGGAGGTGGAGGTGCACAGACCACCCCACTGCGGCCTCCCTCTGACACTGGCTGACCAAGTCCAGAGGCGTTCATCTGACCCCCACGGTCACCCTGGATCCAGGGGTCACTCATGATCGAGGGTGAATCTACTCACTTTTGTTCTTTTGGTTTAGCCGGTAAATCAGATGATTGCAAAATTTTAGAAGCGCTAACCCAGCCCTTATTTTATAGAAATGGTCACCAAACACTTGGAAGCTCGAGTCCTGCCTGAGGAGGCTGGGTTGACGGGAGGAAGGGGACCCAGTGCCCGCCTCATAGCAGGAGGAGTCCTCCTGCCAACTTGGTTTTTATGAGGAAGCTTTCGATGACTGTGCAGTGAGAAGAGCCATCAACTGACTTATGTCTTCTGTGTGGACACCATTTCTCTTAATCCTGGAGTATCTTCTACCCTCGGTTTTACCCTTTGTGCTGTTAGGTTCCAAATAGATCATAACTAACCCTGTGTTTGGATGCCGTACAGACTATGCCCATGGCAATCTTCTCTGTCCCACCCAAGATCCACAAAACTGAGACCCAGATTCTGACCCATGTCGAGAACACAGCCAACTGAAATCCTGTGTTCTCAAGAACTACAAAAACAAATCTTTCTGATCACACAAGCTTTTAAATTAAAGTTCTAATATTTTCCTCCCATTTTCCAGTGGATGGCTTTGTGGATTCTGTGAATTGGGATCACTTCCCTTCATGAACACAACCAAGACTCTTATTGTTGAGAAAGAGAGAATTTAATTAAAAAAAAAAAAAAAAAGTGGGCAGGACACAGAAGTAGGCTCAAGAGTTAAGGGTTGGGCTTCCCTGGTGGCGCAGTGGTTGAGAGTCCGCCTGCTGATGCAGGGGACACGGGTTTGCGCCCCGGTCCGGGAAGATCCCACATGCCACAGAGCAGCTGGGCCCGTGAGCCATGGCTGCTGAGCCTGCGCGTCCGGAGCCTGTGCTCCGCAACGGGAGAGGCCACACAGTGAGAGGCTCGCGTACCGCAAAAAAAAAAAAAAAAGGCTAATGGAAAAGTCAGAATAGCAAATGGTGGGAGAGAAGGGGATTAGTAATGGCAAGATATATCTTTTCCCACCAACTTCCCATCCACTGAGATACAGGAGCCAGGTAGACGGATCGGGACGTCATCTGGTTACTGATGGGGACATGGGGAGGGCGGCCTGGGTGCCCCGACACCAGGCTTCCTAACTGGACCCTGCAGACGCCCTTCCAGCCTCACCAGCCCCAGAGCGTCTGAGAGCACGGGCCTCTCAGGTCTGGGATCCCAGAGAGCAAGGGGAGACCAGCCCTGGAACCCCCAATCAGGTGAATCATTCCTTCACCAGGAGGTGTTGGGGAGGACACAGGTGGGCAGTGGCCCCACTGCAGCCCATCGTGAGAAGGGAACAGTCCAGGAGTGGGGACAGTCATGCCCCGAATGACTTTGGATGCCTCAACATTTAACGTGAGGGGAGAACGCAGAGCGACAGGCGATGTGGTGACCACCTTCGAGGTCAAACCTTAGAATTTCAGTCCTAGTCCTGTCAGTGACCATTGGTGTGAGTGGACACATTACCTACCTTCCTGTGAAGTGGGATGTTGATAAAGGGGCCACATCGTGGGGCTGTGTTAGTGAATAAATGAGACATCCCGGCAGAGGGTGAGCCTTCACAACAAGTTAGATGTTGACTATATATTTTCTCTTTAACAACCATATTTGAGAGTCGGCAGGAGAAACGGAGCACAGAAAACTGGGTCCTGGTGGGAGGGCCCCCCAGATGTGCGGCGTCCTTGGCAAATCTCACTTCCTGTTGTCCATGACTATGTAATTCCAGCTAAATCCAGGCCAAAATCTGGCTGAAAGAAGCATGAAGCTCCACCTGATCAAGGAGCCTGGGATGCAGACAGCAGGAGGAGCAGTTAGAGGGTGAAGGTGTCACAGGGAAATAATTGATTGCAAGAGAGTGACATGTCGCCCCCAGAAACAGTGCTGAGGACAGGTGGTCTTCTGGTTGATGCTAATTGGATTCTAGACCAATTTGGTGCTCAGCCTGTTTTGGGCCACAGCACACGTGAAGGTCAACAGTCACACGTATGACCTGCTCTTTTTCTACTTGGCCATCAACATCCCTGCTTTCTCAGGGGACTCTGTCTGGGAGCAAGACAGCAATCATACTGCTGCAAAAGCACGTCTGAAACTAACACAATATATGTCAGAAGCGGATCATTCCAAACCTTGCTGTTCTGTGGTTAGGAATACTTTTTAAATGCTACACGTGCGCTCAGAAGGGCGGGCACCTGTCATAGATGGACTCTCCATCCCTCTTAGAAAGGACCAGGACACCCTGTGTCAATAGAAAGCCCTCTTTCTTAACGGAAGTGTTGACCTGGAAAATTTTTGAAGTTTGGCATGAATCCAGTCTACCCTGGACTGGTTGGTATTTTTGCTTCATTTGGTGGTGTTTGTTTTTAATCCCTTTTGTAATCAAAGCAGATGGGAGGCAAGCAGGAAAGTGAGCAAGAATACAGCCCGGGGGCCGTGTGGGCATCTTCACAAACTGTGAAACAAATGAACAGAGGCTCTGATTGGCTCCCAGAAGAACGCGGCCCAACGACACAACCTCCACCTGCTCTCCTGGGTCAGCTCAGCAGCAAGCACGGCCGTGAGGGCATGTCCACTCTGCTGCAGACTCGGATCTGGCCCACTTTTCTCCTGGGCAGCAGGGGTGGGATTGGGCTGTCAGGGAAGAGAGACCCTGATGGACAGCAAAGCCATGAGCCTTCCAACCAAAAACCGGAAAGGGTCTCCGGAGGGAACAACACTTCAAATCTAGAACATGGGGCCACAGAGCCTGCCGGTGACTGGACATGAGTCAGGCCTGACGTGGCCATCGGCGGGGGGCAGCTGGTGGGCCCGTGGCCTCCAAGCCCTGCAGCCCACCCACCACTCCCGGGGCTGCTGGCGGGGAGAAGAGAGGAAGGCAGAGTTGTCTGCTTCCAGCCTCGAAACCACTTGGCTCCACTGCACTGTCCACTCCGGGAAACGTGAGGGAGACATCCCGGAGGCTTGGGCCATCACCAGCTCCCGGGGAGGCCACCCTGAATGGGAAATTCACACAATGTAAAATTCCACATCATTCTAGACAAGACTTTGGATGACAAGTTGGACCTGATTCTCTTGTTTCAGTATTTTCCCTATGCGGGGATTTGGTGGGGGGAGTGGGGGGGAGGGGCTGGGGGAATGGCTAAAATTGCACATTTTATTTGACACAGATCTGAAGAACAGAAATTGGAAATGGGGAAAGAATGATTTAAAAAAATGTAGTTTATCTGCAATGTAGTTATTAGGGACAAGAAGCAGTGAACTGGGAACAGTCAATTGAAACTCTGCAGCCCAAGATAGCTGAGCTTCTGGTTGAATGAATTTAAATACGTAGGGCTGGACTTCTGAAGGAGCGTTCGGTTAAGTACTTATCAGCTGGCATGGCGGGAAGAGAAATGTCTGTCACATTTTAGTGGGCTTCCTGTTTTTAAGGAAAAGCCCAGGGAGTTGAGAACCGTGGTTCCTCCCCTCCATCCCCTCCAACCCCTCTGTCCCGTCTGTGTGGGCTCCAGTGAGTATCTCTCATTTAAAATAGAGGCTTTTGGGCTTCCCTGGTGGCTCAGTGGTTGAGAGTCCGCCTGCCGATGCAGGGGACACGGGTTCGTGCCCCAGTCCGGGAAGATCCCACATGCCGCAGAGCTGCTGGGCCCGTGAGCCATGGCCGCTGAGCCTGCGCATCGGGAGCCTGTGCTCCGCAGCGGGAGAGGCCACAGCAGTGAGAGGCCCGCGTACCGCAAAAAAATAAATAAATAAAATTTAAAAAAATAAAAAGTAAAATAAAATAGAGACTTTTGTTTCGGGACATGATGATGCATGCCAGTGAGCCTGATTCACCTCGCAAAGTACCACAGCAAGATTAAATAACAATGATGCCCCAAAATAATAATGCGGAGACAAAGCACACGTCAGCCCCCTCCCATGTGGGGTCTGTGTAGCTTCACTGCGTGTGTGATTGGCCTGAAGACTGTATGGTGACCTGGGAGGCAAACTCCACAGCCACCCGGCCTTGAGAGTAGGGCGCGCCCCATTGATAGCCAGCCAGTTACCGTGAAAGGTTCTCACTCACTCCCTTCACTTCTCCTGCTATGAGAAAATGGGAATTGAAACCAATGAAATCAGTATAGTAAAATGGCCTGGATAATTGGGATGATTTAAACAAAAGAATGGGTGTCAGATCTCACTCTATCCCTTTCCCTCCCCGTCCAGGATAATGTTGAGGAGACTGGGACAGGGAGTGGGCAGTAAACTCCTGCCCGCAAGCACACGGGTTCAAGGGCATCCCCTAAACTGGGCAGTTCAGAGAACCCAGACTCCTCTGCTGACCCCCAACACTCAGCCAGACCACCCAGTTCAGCCGAGGCCGTACCCCTTCCCTCGCGTTGATACAGTTGTGCCTTTAGAGTTTTTAGTTAGAGTCTGAGTCCTGAGAGAAAATCACTCTGGGTGTTTTGTCTTTCCCAATTCTTGATTATTTGAGTAAGTATTGGGATTTATTTTGCAAACGAGTACACAGACGCACACACATACACACACACTCCCCTATACCACGTGCTCATAAAAGTACTACATAAATCTCCTTTTTTTCTCTCCCAGTAATTAACTGACTTTGTAAAATCAATTTTTGGTTATATATAAAACTCACAAAACAGATCTTTAAATATAAAAGGGAGATAAATCTCTTGGAATTCCGTCTGAAATCACCCAGCTCCACAGTCTCCTGTCTGCTGCCTCTGGTGTCCTGGGTCTCACTCTGCTGTCAGGCTACCTGCTCTGTTTCCGTGGGGAATGGGGGTGAACCAGACAGAGAGGGGGCTGCTGTGCTCTGTAAAGGCCACCGCCCCCGAGAACAGCTGATGAAGACCAGAAGTAATGAGCTAAAATTTCCCGAAAGTAATTCTTCCCAGCACTAAGGACAGTAATAAAACTCCAGTTGACGTGGGTAACCCTCTGGGGACTGAAAATGTGTAATTTTTTTCTACAGAGAAGTTTTGTGGTCTTCAGAGGGTGAGTGGGCTGTAGGAAATGTCTTTTCCACGAGGAACAACTCATAATTCATAAGCAGCTGAGCCTAAATGGAGTTGCAAAGGTCATTCTTATTTTATAACAAGAAGAAATATCCGAGGAACCTTCAAGCCCCTCATTTTCCTTCCACAGCCATGCAGGACCCATACATCATAATGCAGAATTATCTGCCTTCCTACAGCAAGGACATTCATTTAGTAAATACTTTGGGGGGTTCCCACAATGTATTAGGAATCTGAAGGGATACAGGGATGGGCAGGAATCCAATAATGTCCTTTAAATGCTTAGAGCATTAAATAGGCACCAAGTATTTAAGACCTGAATAAACAGATAAACATGATAAAATTCATTGTCACAGTGAGCATGAGAGACAGACATGAAAATAGTCACAATAATGAGATAATTGCCTTCATGGAGGTGCTAGAACATTCCATTGAGGTTATGTCTGATTATTAAAGGGAGTAACATTTTAAATGCTTTACAGGATCCCATTGTTTGGAAGCCTCCTCAGTGGATCCTATAGTAAAGCAAAGAATAGTTCTGAAATGAACTGGTGCTGAATTTATGCATTCCATGAATTTGAATGACTGCATATTGGAGTTTCTTAAAATGGGGGGCACATTTAGAAATCACTGGATTTTACAACCAAATTGTTTTTGAATAAGAGCTAATTATGTTTACGTTTGTAATGAAGATATATGGAAACATGCTATGAATGGTCATATTAACCATAACAGCCAAATGTGAAGATCTACTTAGCATTATTCAAATCCAAACTCAGTGTTGGGGCACGTGAGAGGCAGTTTATTTGTGATGCAAACACACCTCTGACTTGCACGTGCTAAATAGGATAAACCAAGCAATGAGCTAGTTGCAAAAACAGTAGAAAATCAGGATGTGCAAATTTTGCTTTGATGATTTTGAAATCCGAGAAAAGTGAGAGTTTTTCCTATTTAGGCAGGAACTTATTTATTCTTATTTAAGACATATCAAAACGTTTCTTGAGGTTTAGAAAAGGCATAAATGACTGCCAAAGTTTGTTCATAGTGCCACCAACGGCTTGCCAACAGCAGGCCCACTGGCAAAGACACTGGTTTCCATGTATCCATCTATCTGTCCATCCATCCATCCATCCATCCATCCACCCATCCATCATTTTACACATATTTAATGAGCAGTACTCTGCCCCAGGCAATGTGCCAGGTGCTAGGAACACACAGAAGTGTATAAGACAAAGCCCTTGCCCTTGAGAATTACTCACAGCTTGTCGATGGGTTTTCCGAGTTGTGACCCAATAACTCTCTGAGTAAGATTTGCCTGGGCACCATGTTTAAAAACAGATCCTGGGCACTTTCTCTAGAATTACCAAATCAGAATATCTCGGGCTGCATTTTTAACAAGTACTCCAAATGATTCTTAGTCCTGCTAAAATTTCAGAATTAAACTCAGGGAAGGGTTTAAATGAGAACAATTACATTTTATCGTGCTGCTGGGGAGATGTGCTAAGAGTTTTGTACAAGCTGAGGAAAGGGAGCTAACTCAGATCCCCCGAAATAAAGACCCTTTGTTAGTGATAGCACAGCTTGCATCCTACACACAGGAGCTGCACAAAGAAAGTCCACACACCCTGTAAAAACTCCAAACGGTAAAATAAGAAGTTAATTCTAACTCTTTACAACCGTGTTTGTCTTTGTGAAAAAAAAAAAAAAAAAACTTTTCTTATAAAAGGAAAGCTTCCAAATCACAGAAGATGATCCACCTTGAGATCTTAAAGATTCGTCTATTAAGGTTGCACATCTTAAATTTTTTTTACTTTTTTTTTTTTTTTAATTTTTGGCTGCGTTCGGTCTTCATTCGGCTTTCTCTAGTTGCGGCGAGCGGGAGCTACTCTTCGTTGTGGTGCTCGGGCTTCTCATTGCGGTGGCTTCTCTTCAAAGCACGGGCCCTAGAGAGCACAGGCTTCAGTAGTTGTGGTGCATGGGCTTAGTTGCTCCGTGGCATGTGGGATCTTCCAGGAGGAGGGCTTGAACCCATGTCCCCTGCATTGGCAGGTGGATTCTTAACCACTGCACCACCAGGGAAGTCCCAAGGTTGCAAATCTTAACACCACGTATGAAAGTAGCCAGACTGGCAGATGTGAATCCTAACTATAACTATATATATAAACATATATGGAAGATACAAGTTATTTTATATGTATGTATACACAGGTGCAGGGACACACTCTTCCTTTCCTGAAGCCCATTTCTCTTTAAGAAGCCCTGGGGATTGGTCCCTGAGGCTCGTGTGACAGCTTCAGACATTACATTACTGCTCACAGCACCCAAGGCCAGTCTCAGCAATCAAGGCATTTGATAAAATATTTTCAAATGCCTGATCTCTTTCATACTACATGTCATTAATTTACTCATCAGTAAGAAACAGAAAAGCAGCCTGCTTGCTGGAGACCCACTGAACTCCTGCTCTGTAGCATCACGGCCTTCTCCCCCCAAATATTCCTATTCCACAGCTGACGCAGCAGAGACAACCCCGCGCAGATATAACTTCTGTTATGCTTCCGTCTACTTGTTACCACTTATTCAAGTGATAAACATGTCCGTTATGAGGTTTATCTGCGTTTGTAAAAGGACCGCTGGGCTGCGCGGGTCCATTTTCCTCTTTCACCCAGTGAGGTAGCAGAGGCAGGAGGCGTGGTTTGGGGGTTTGGCTGCCTTTATGCCCCTGCGAATGGGCAGTCGCTGCAGTGTTTGGGGTGAGCGTGAGGGAGTGGCAGTTCAGACAGAGGGCACAGACAGAGGGGACAGCTGGCCTCTGACCGCCATGTCCCCGTCTCCATCGTCCTGTGCAGACAGCTCAGCCCACCTGTCTCTGATGAGTCTTACCCTCTGCACTCGGTAACCTGCCTGCATCCCTTCCCTGGCCCAGTCTCCTTCTGCTGCACACGCCTGTGTTTTCCTGTGAACTTTTCTCTGTTAAAAACACACGTGCTCTACTTGTTCAAAAGTATTAAGTATTACTGGCATGATGAGAAAAAGCACAGAGATGTGAGGACAGTCACCTTCTGAGACCAAAATCACCGTCAATGATTCCGGGCTCAACCGCTGTGCAGAGTTGGGGGGTCGGCACGGTGGTCAAGACCGTGGACCCAGGACCCTGGGTCTGACTCTTGCTCCGCCCGTTATGCTGTCTGCATGCCCGTAGGCCCTTCGCCCACTCCTGCTGCCCTGGGAGGTAGGGAAAGTAGGGGCTCCGACGGCACGGGGCTTGGTGAGGATAAATCCAGGTGCCTGGTGCACATGGGGACATGAGTGGCAACGCGAGGCTGGTCAGTGGAGTGTTGTGTAAAAGGGCAATGCCAAACTAAGCAATTATGGCACCAAAGTTCATCAAAACCATGGAGAAGAAGGATAGCAAAAATTGAGTAAACTCAGCTAAGCTGGGGCACGTCTAATGAGCTTGGCAGTGAGATGAGAGACGGAGCCAGCACTTTCCTTAATGAGCTTGAACTTGAGCTCTGAGATGCTCACTTGCTGCTGGGGTGAGGGCCCCCTGCTGCCACCAACAAAAGTGCCTGTGGAAAATCCAAAATCTAGGGAGAGGGAAACAGTAACTATGTAATCAGATCAATGACTTTCAATCAGTAAATTAGCCAGACAAATCATTTGAAGGTCTGGGATTCTTTCTCAAATAAATTCATTAGTCCTGTTTCAGTTCACTAAAGTAACCAGTTAGTTGTTTCTGAATTGAACAGATACCAAAATCACAAAAATGTATAAAAGAGGGGGCAGGGTGGGTGGAAGGCTTTGGTCCTTAACTGAGTAAATCCTCTGCCTTCAATGGGCAAACACCTGTGCCATCTTAAAGTCCTTTGAATTCCGTGTCAAACTATCAAAAATACACCATTCTTGGTTGGAGTATTTTTTCATTAATCAGCAAAAGGTATTTGACATCTATTAGACACCAAAAAGAATGCCACTGGTTTACGAGCATTTCCAGGCTTGCCTGTTTGCAGATTTAGGATTTTAACTCTCAGGGTCCCTAATCTTAATGTTTAAATGTGTTTAAGTAGAGAAACCAGTAAGTGACATTCGTGTCTAATCAAACCACATCTTATGCAGCCTTCTGATGTTGGTGAGGGTAGCTTTTCTGAAAGCAAACAGTCCAAATGGCGACCACTATGTCTCTGGGAAAGGAGATTTCAGAAAAACCCCTAAAAGCTTTGTGAATAATTCCAAATAGATAGGTCTATGGGTCCATAATTGATTAGCACAGTGTTAAATTCCCCAAAGTGTGGAGTGTATAGATGATTCATTGGATAAAAGAGAGAAGACAATCTAGACCTTTTAGAACTTTGTATTTTAATCTCATCATTTTATAACAATTTTCTTGTGATATAAATCAGATACCATAAAATTCTTCCTTTTAAAGTGGTTTTTAGTGTATTCACAGAGTTCTGCAGCCACCACTATTATATAATTTCAGAACATTTTCATCTTCCCTTAAAACCTATTAGCATTTCCCCCTCCCCAGGCCCCAGCCACCATCCACCTACTTTCTTTCTCTTAGGATTTGCCTGTCCTGGGTGTTTCATGTAAATGGAATCATACAATACGTGACATTTTGTCCAGCTTCTTTAACTCAGCCTAATGTTTTCAAGGTCCATCCATGTTGTAGAATGTATCAGTATTTCATTCATTTTTATGCCAAATAATATTCCACTTTTATAGATATACCTGGTTTTATTTATCTATTTGTTAGTTGGTCCATTCAACATTTGGGTTGTTTCCACTTTGGGGCTACTATAAATAATGCTACTATGAACATTTGTGTGCACCTATTTGTGTGGACATATGTTTTCATTTCTCTTGGGTAGATATCTAGTGGTGGAATTGCTGTTTCAAAACGTATTTAACATTTTGAGAAACTTCCAAACTCTTCAAATTGGCGGCATCGTTTTGCAATCCCACCAGAAGCGTCTGACGGCTCCAATTTCTCCACAACCTCGTCTTCTTTACTTTAGCCACCCTAGCTGGTGTGAAATGTTATGTCAGTGTAGTGTTGACTTGCATTTTCCCTCATGACTAAGGATGCTGAGCATC